>NC_143517.1:56940857-57092328 GCF_031878675.1 Megascapheus bottae
CCATGGCTCAAGTGATAAAGTGCTAGCCTTGATTGAAAAGGCTTAGGGATGGTATTCCAGGCCCTGAGTTCAAACTCCAGTATCAGCAGTCAATCAATCAATCAACCAATCAGTAAACGGAGTTAACTTTTGACCATTATAAACGTGGGTTAGGCAAAGGTTTCTTAGATGTGATTCTAAAAGGATAACCTAGAAAATAAATAAATTGATAAACTGAATGTCATGGACATTTTGCTATTAGAAAACACTGCTGAGAATCAAAAGAGAGCCACAGATTGGGAGAAAGGATTTGCAAGTCATATCTCCGATACATGGTTTTATATCCTGCAGGTAAGAATGAGAATAGCGGTGGATCCTATGTTTGACATGTGTGAGTTCCTGGGTTCGATTCCCTCATACCATACAAAAGAGGCAGGTTATAGCCAGAATATGGAAAGAGTTCTTAGAATTCAATAATAAGAAAGAAGTTATGAAAATGGACAAAATATTTGAAGCGATACTTCATCAGTGACACAGATACTAAGTAAGCCATTAGAAGATGGTTGCTGTCACTAATCCCGAGAAATATAAACTAAATGACACACCTCTGAACATGACTAAAGCTAAAAGACTAAGCACGCCCAGTGTCCAACACCTACAAGTGGCACCTATAGAACTTCGCAACACTGGAAGACTATAGAATAGTCCTACCAGACTGAGTGCACACCCGTAGTCCCAGCTGCCTGGAAGGCTGAGGTGAGAACATTCAGATGAATCCATGAGTTCAAGACCAGCCTAGATAAGACAACAAGACAGAACCCCACATCCCCACCCCCTGGCCCACCCCATTTCACCTTGGCTCTCCTGGTCAGGCTGTCTGCTCTGTAGCTGGGATGGGGGCTACCCCTCCCTCCCATCTCCCCTCCTTTCCTCTGTGCCACAGTGATTATTCACATCCTCAATTCATTTGCTTTGCAAACTCCTAAAAGCAAGTCCAGCTTTTGGGGTGAAATATTTGGGACCCTGTTCTCCTTCCCAAGTTCTGGTCAAGATTTCTGCCCACGCCCCTACTCGGAAGGCCAGAGGAGACACTGTTTTCTTGCTCCGTTTCTTGCTCTGTTTCTTGCGGCTGTTTTCTGATTGCCATGGTGCAGTGCACATCTCATAGGCCCAAACTTTGAGGCCTTCTCTAGCCTCATCATGGGTCCTAAGTACCTTCTGAGGCCATAGAGCTTTTACCCATCGATATTCTTCAACACGGTGCCCCCGGGCCTGCTCAACAGCACATAGCTTCTTGGGAACCAAAGTGGCAAGTTCTTTGCCATTGTGGCTACCGTCAGCCCAAAGCTTGGCACATAGTAGAGGCTTATTCTGTCCATAGCTTCTCTCTGTCCATCTGTATCTCTTGTCTGCGTCTGTCTGTCTGTCTGTCTGTCTCTGTCTCTCTGTCTCTCCCTCTCCTTTTCTCTCTTTCTACATATCTTCAGTGTGTGGAAGCCAAGCTTCTGAATGCATAATATCGTGGAGTTAAACAGCTTGGTATTACTCATTCTCCAGACGGATTGCAAAGATTACTAATTTCATTTTAGACATTCTATTTCCTCATCTGAAAACTGGACTCATTTTGCTCTCTCTCAATAATGACAGCATAGACAGTTACCATTTTCTCCGATGCTTCAGTTGCTAGGTATGTACCTAACAGACGTAGGCCCACACAAACACAAACACAAATGTCCACAGCAGCATCATTTACAATGAAAGAAAGATGAAAACGGTAGGAGAGGAATCCAAAGCTATAACTTCTCTGAACATTTAAAATAGTGTTTATCTTAACAACCTCCAGGAAATAGAAGCATGTTGGTTTTGTTATTATTGTTGTTTTATTGTTGTTATTGGTGGTGATGGTGTTTGTTTAATTGCTTTGCAGTTTTCTTTTTTCAAAAGGGGTAAAGGAGGTACAGAAAGAGAGGGAGAAAGGGTGAACAGTTGCAATCCTGCTATTCAATATATACGATGTGGAAGATGAATGATAAACTTGTGGCAAGGACAGGAGAGGGGAGACTAGGGGAAAAAGTAGGAAGGAGTAAGACTGTCCAAAAGAAATAAGAAATACACTCATTACCTGACTTAGGAAATGGTAATCCCTCTGTACAATCCTCTAATAATATAAAATTATGTATTTTTAAAAAGATTAAAAATCCCAAATATCTATAATAAATGAACAGACAAGCAACCACAATACACCATAGAAAAGTTCTGCCTGGGGCTGGGAATGTGGCATAGTGGTAGAGTGTTTGCCTAGCATGCCTAAAACCTTGGGTGCCAGAAGTGGTGCTGTGGCTAAAGAGGGAGAGAGCTAGCCTTGAGAAAAAGAAGCTTGGGGACGGTACCCAGGCCCTGAGTTCAAGTCCCAAGATGGCAAAAGAAACAAGAAAAACAAAACAGTTGTGCCTATGGAGATGAATGAAGTATTGTCAAGGGCTACGACCTGGATGAACCTTGAAAGCAGGATGCTGCATGTAAGCTGCCATCTTCAGAAGACCCAAGAAATGTAAAGAAGAGACCCAGGTGAGAGACAGAAAGCCAGGGACTGTTTTCCATCTTCAGGCCTTCAGGAGCAGGAGATGAAGGGCCTTGCTTTCCCTTCTCCCTAATGAACCCGGCAGGTGCTAGCACGGGATTTGTGCATGAGAGAATGGACAAAGTCACCAGAAGGTCAAAGCAAGAACGCCATGTATGTATCCAACGGCTTGTCCTAACCCCCCTCCTGCCTGCGCCCCTCCCTCTCCTCCCAATCTCCACCTATTTCTCTGGCTGCCCTGTCTGCTATGCGGACTGGGGGTGGGGAGGCTCTGGAGAGGGAGCCCCGAGCCCCTGCCCAGCGCAGGCCCTCACCACGCAGCTGCAGATCCGCCTGACTGACCTCCGCACCACCCCTCTCCATTCACCAGCCCTTCCTGGAGCTTCCCTGCATGTTGAGTGCTGATAAAAATGCTGCATCTTCACCCTCAACGTCCCCGCAGAGCCTGTGTAACCCAGTCTGTGTGTCTCATTCTGACACATCATGCTACACGCAGCCCGCCTGGCCCCCTCCTCGCCTCCTCCTCGCCCTCGACCCATGCTGCCTTCAGAACACATGTGGGTTCATGCACACGCGTCCAGCCCTGCAGCTCAGACCTCCTGTGGGAAGCCTTCCGTCACTTCCCCTGGCTTAACCAGGCAAGTGGACGTGAGCCTCCTGCGCTCAGCTCCTCGCTCCACGCTCTGTCCCTTTTGCCCACGGCATCAGGGGGCCCTGACCACATCCGGTCTTGGCTCCAGTGCTGGTGTCAGCTCAAGAGCTTAGTCCATGGTAGGGAGGAGTCTGGCCGATGAATGGTGAGGTACCCGGGCCCTGGGTCTGTTGTCCTGCCTCCCTGGCCACAGCCAGTCCGTCTCCTGAAGCAGAGCCGGCTAACTGACCACTGACACCAAGTAGGCCCGGCTGAGATCAGCAGAAGAGCCACCCCACCCAGCCCCACCCTTTCTGCTGACTCACGGAACAGTTAGCTAAGCAAATGGCTGCTGGGTAAAGCCACTGTTTTGGGGTGGTTTCTTAAGCAATGAATGCCTCATTGATGCAGTCGTCCTCCGCGCGGAGGAAGAGCTTGTCATGTCTCCTCACCCCAGCAGGTCAAGGCTGAGTAATGGACCAGCCCAGTGCAGCCAACAGAAATGCGACTCAAGCCACAAAGGTGGCTTTCAATTGTCTAAGGCCACATGCGAAAGGCACAAAGACATGGAGCAAGTTCAGCCACCCAACCTGTGAGAACCCCTGTCTCCCTGGCGCTACTGTCATTTTCATGGCAGAGCAAACCCACTCACATGGCTCGGAAGAAACCAAAAACCAACCAACCAAACAAACAGAAAACAAGAAGGAGTCGGGGTTCCACATTTGCCCTCAAAGTCCTGTTTTCAACGAGCTAAACACCCCTCGCCAGCCACACTCAGTCCTTCCATTTGCTCGGGGGACGGAAGCTGATTCCATTCTCCCTTTACAGCTTCTCCAGTCATCCGGAAAAGCTCTGTAGGCTTCTATGATCCGTTGATTTATGCAGCCACTTGACTAAGCCATGAAGGGACCAGATCTTTAGCTTGTTTCGATCTGAGTGTTCCGTGGAATCTGGCATTCACTCAGCAGGTGGGGAAAGCTGCTTGCCCTGGGGAAGGGTTTAATCAGCAGAGGCTGGCTGTGGCCTGTGGGGCATGGCATCTCCCTCCCCCCTGCCAGCCTTTATGCTGGGCTATCCTTTTTTTTTTCTTTTAGTCTCAAATGGAACCATGCACATCTTCTGGGCCCCAGCCTGCCAGTCCTCATCCTGGAGCTGCACCTCCCACTCTCCTGTGTCTCTGCGTGTTCTGTTGTCCTGGGCACTGGGTAGAAGCAGGCCACAGAGCCACGCCCCTCCCTGTCTACCTCCCTCCCTGCCTTTCTCTCTCCTGGTCCCTGGTGCAAGGAGAACAGTTTGGTCCTAAGCTTTCAACAACCACCACCTCTTCCTGCAGTTTCCACCCAAGGTGAATCCTACATTAGCCCTCAAGCTTCACCCAAGGGTGTGGGCTACACAGGCTGCAGGAAGCCTGAGAAGAAAGCACCAGCTGCACTTGGGAATTCCTTCCTCCATGCTCTAGCTAGACTCAGCAGGAGGTGGTGGCTCTAGAGGTCTCCAGTAGCCTCCTGCCAAGTAACCCCACATGGCACTCACCAATGGGCAGACTGCTGGTGGCCTCGGTTTTGGTGCCCCGCACATAGTAGGTGCACAAGAAATGTGTACTGAATGACAACTGTGGCTAGTGTGGGAGGCCTGGTCTTGGACTGCTCCTGGCTGGGCCAGCCCTTCTCACTGTCCCGCTTGCTACCCTCAGGGTGCCTGGAGCTCACACCATGGTGGTATGGATGTGGGAAGCCACGTGCCGTGGGATAGGAAGTCGGTGGAAAGCCCCTGGTCACATGTTGTTGTGTAGGCCTCGAGGTCTCTGTGGAAAGCGCACAGGGAAGGGCGTGGCTGTGTTCCCATGAAGCTTTATTGACAGCCGCAGGCTGTGGGCCTCAGTGTGCTAACTGCGGTTTTATGAATGAGAGAATGGAGAGATGCCCGCCTGCGGCTGCAGGGCCCAGATCCTTCCCCACTGCTCTGGAGGCTGCAAGTCCCAACTCAGGTCTTCAGACGCGCTGTGCCCCTGAGTCCCTCCGTTCTCCGTTCCTCCTCTATCAGCAGTGTGGACCTCTGTTTCCAACTCCAACACCAGGCTTGTAAGCCCTTCTGCCGAGGCACCAAGCCACCCACCACGGACCAGGGAACGGTAGAACTGCCAGCTGACCCCCACCCAGACTGTTGACTTACGAGCTGCTGGTAAATAACCCATGTCTCAAGTCACAAAAAGTCCTGCAGTGGTAGTTGATAGTAAACAACAGGGGAAGAGACACAGCACCACCATTCAGTACGCCCCGGCTTCTGTTTCTGCTTTGAGACTGATGTGATCACTGGAGCTACAGCAGTTCCTCTGCAACCTTGAAGGAAACACCAACAGTATCTTGATGATTCACTTCGCCAAAAACAACAAAAACCATCAAGAGCTCTTGCTCAAGTTTTAATTTCTTTTCTTTTTATGTTTTTCTTTTAGAGGCAGACTACAGCTATAGGCTGGTGTCAAGTTCACAGTCTTCTGGCCATCATGTTCTCAGTGCTGGGATAACAGACACGCCCTACCATCTACAGCTCTTGAATTTCTTCTTAGGTGGGGGCATGGTGTAGTATTTATTATAATACTACTCTGTACCCAGTTCCTTGCCACTGGAGCTTCTAAGGAAGGCATTGGCACCTTTGAGAGGACCTGGGGCAGGCAAGAATTAAGAAGGCAACTGAGGCTGCCTGCCTCTGGCTCACTCAAAAGACAGATCCAAGGATCATGGTTGGAAACCGAGCTGTGGAGGAAAGTTCTGGAGATTCTTATCTCTAAGGAACTAGCAAAAGGCCAGAGGCGGAGCTGTGGTTCAAATGGTAGAGTGCTAGTCTGGAGCACAAAAAACTCAGGGATAGCAACTAAACTCTGAGTTCCAGCCTCTACTGGCACACACACACACACACACACACACACACACACACACACACACACAGAGGCAAGTGGCGTTCCCTGGGTTTGGATGGGCTCTGCTTCCTCTCGCAAACCATCACTTCAGCTCCCAGTGAGGCATGGTTCTGGCACAGGAAGCCTGTGCAAAGCCTGAATGGTCAGTGGCATTGCCCCAAAGGACAGGAGGACTTTCAGCTGGTGTCCCCGGCCTGCTGTGAAGAGCAGTGACTCACAGCCATTATGAAACCCATGGCCAAGGCACGTTTACATTTCTGCTCTCTGACTACCCTGGCAGGAAGGTTCCAGTTTCAGCTCATTCTGCCCTGGGAGTCCTGGCCTGGCATGAGGAGTGGCACCCTCACAGAGTGGCTCAGGGCTCAAGGGTGAAGGCCAGGTGGCTGCACCAGGAGGAAACATCCTAGCCCAGGCCCGGAGCCAGCATGGCCTTTCTGCTTCCTCCTCTTTTCTGGAAGCTTCCAATCCTATCTGTGGCAGGGCAGACACACACACACACACACACACACACACACACACACACACACACACACACACACGTAAACTGCTTTTATCTCTGTCAGGCCTGCGTGAAGAGCCCTCCCAACATCAGCTAAGGAAACCCTCACCACTGGCCTGTACATGGATTTTTAAATGCCTATTGGACAGATGAGGAATCTGAGCACACAGTGGCTAAGTGTCTGACCCAAGATTGAACAGCCTTTAAATAACATGGCCGGGAGAAGTAATGCACCTACTACCTGATGAATGTAACCCCTCTATCTGTTATCCTGACAATAAAATAAAATTACATTTTCAAATCGTGACCAGCTATCAGATCTCCCACTTCTTTCTTTTTAGTGACTGTACTGAGACTTGAACTCTGGTCCTCACACTGTTTCTTCCTATTTTGCTCAAGGCCGGTAATCTATCATGTGAGCCACAGCTCCTCTTTCAGCTTTTTGGAGATAAGAATCCCATAGACTTTTCTTCTTGGGCTGGCTTTGAACAGTGATCCTCAGATCTCAGCCTCTCAAGTAGTTAGGATTACAGGCCTGAGCCGCCAGAGCTCAAACAAACATTCTAACCTTCCCTGCAGAAGACGAGGGGGTGACCCAAATTGATTAGGAGGCTCCCCTGGGGTGGCACAGCCTTGGTGTGTACTTGGGCCTAGTGGGGTACAGTCTCCTTATTCCTGCTCACACTCACGTAGTGTGTCCAGCTGTACACACACTGGAGTCGCCCCTCCCACCGGGAGCCCCTGCAGACCAGGCAGCGATGAGGGTGGGCATGCTGGGTGCATTGAGGTGGTCTTGGTTTCTCAGGGCTTTCCAGCACCCACCCTGACCTGGGAGGGGGCTGGTGTCCTGCACTGGTGTGTGACCCACAGTGCTCAGAGTCACCACCCTCCATAAACTACTGGGAGAGGTGAGGGTTTTGCAATCAGTTATTGCAGCAAGAAAGTCTGAATGGCTCCATTCTAGCCACCTCCCCACCCAGGTGCCAGCTCAGCCAGCCGGAGGTCGGGCAGAAACTTCCTTTCCTACCAGCCAGCGCCTGTGGCAGGACCTTGGATCTACCCCAGACATGGCGGTGGGGGGCGGGGTGGTTCCTGCCCTGGAGTGCTATGGGAAGGGGGCCACAGAAAACCAAAGTCCACAGGAAAGGGGAGGAGGGTAGTTTCCTTCCCTTCCAGGGACCTGGGGAAAGTTCTTCACCCTGCGTGAGCCTTGTGCCCCTCCTCTGGCCTCCTGGAAAAACTATGAGGATACCCTTTAAGTGACCCTTTAAATCACAGCATGGTGGCAGTACCCATAAGCCAATGACACTGAGAGTACGTCATTCTGGGCCTCTGGGCAGATGTCACACACACACACACCCCCTCTGGAAAACCCAGCCCTGCCATCGTGATCTTGGATTCGTCTTCTGACCTCCCTGCCTCCCTGGACTTCGCCCCTGGGACTAGATCATACCCATCCAGTCACAGGGGGCTGTGGCAAGAACTGGGTGGAAAGGTGGCCCTGGAAGACCCAGCCTGGCCTGGCACATCAATGGCAGCTTTTTATGACAACCCGGGTTGGGAGGGGACTGGACTGGAACAGGGCTTGGGAACAGAGGAAGCGATTGTGTAGACGGGGGCCGAAGACGTCCATGAAGAATCCTCACCCGCCAGGCCTGGGCCCGGCCTACTTCCGCTTCTTTATTTATGGTGACATTCATTCTCTGGCCTGGGAACAAGGGAAAGAAGGGACCCTTCCAGGACAAGGCACTCTCCCCTTTCACATGCCCTCATAAACAGTGTGTGTGTGTGTGTATGCTGGTCCTGGGGCTTGAACTCAGGGTCTGGGTGCTGTCCCTTCAATTTTTACCCAAGGTTGGCGCTCTACACCACTTGAGCCTCAGCTCTCCTTTCAGATTTTTTGAGATGAGCCTTATAGACCGGCTGGTTCCTCAAGTCTTAGCCTCCTGAGTAGCTAGATTAGACATGTGAGGCAATAGTATCTGGTTCCATCTCTACACTCTTGAATCCTTTCTTTTGGGCTGTGCTTGTTACAGTAGCACAGCTCTGCAGGTGTGAACATGGGACGTGCCCTGTCTGCAGAGGATAGAGACAAAGCCCCACCAGAGGCAGCAGAATCAGGAACCGTATTGAGGAGAGGATTTGTCCCCCAGGGACAGGAGACCACCTGGAGTGACCCTGGCTGACAAAGGTTTGTCATATCTGCCCCATGGCAGATTTGGTGTGTGCACAAGTGACCTTCGGATAAGGTGGCTTCCTGCGGCAGGACCCTCTGGGCACAGTAATGCTTTCGTTGTTTACTGATGCACACATCCTGGTCCGGGCTGGCTGGCTCTGTCCCATCTGTGAGTCTTTGTATCAAATTGCAGGAACAGCTTTAAGTGGAAGGCCTCAGTCCTGGCGCCACTCTCCATGTGAAGACCTCTGGCAGAACCCCACCTCTTTGTCCTCTCCACTCTCGTTCCTTTCCCTTGTCGAAAGTGACCCTGGGCACATACTAGGAGCTCAGTAAATTAGTGTCTGAATGACAAATGACCCTTGCCAAGGATACAAATCCCTTCCAGAGCCCCAGTCCAGGTTTTCTCCAATAGATGATCTTAAAACAAGTTTCTGGATATTGGGTTGTGTCTGCAGAAGTTAAGTGCCCCTTACTCTGGGCGTGGGCGCTGTCTCTGAGCTCTTCAGCTAAAGGCTGCCCTACTCCTTGAGCCACAATGCCACTTCTGGTTTCTTGGTCGTTAACTGGAGATAAGAGTCTCACAGACTTTAGTGCCCAGGCTGGCTTTGAACTGCGATCCTCAGTTCTCAAACCTCCTGAGTAGTTATGGTTACAGGCGTGAGCCACCGTGCCCAGCTAAACAATAACTTTAAGAGCTCTTTCTTTCTTTCTTTCTTTCTTTCTTTTGGTTGGTTGTGGGACTTGAACTCTGGGCCTGGGTTATCCTCCTCCTCCTCCTCCTCCTTCTTCTTCTTCTCTGCTTTTTTTTTTTTTTAATCAGTTGTGGGGCTTGAACTCTGGACCTGGGAAAATTTTTAGGTGCTAGTATTGGGGCTTGAACTCAGGCCTCTTGCTCACTCCCCTAGCATTTAGATTGGTGCTCAATTATATGAGCCGCATTTCCACTTCTAGCTGCTGATTAATTAGAGGTAAGAGGATAAGAGGGAAGCCTCTTGATTAATTAGAGGTAAGAGGATAAGAGGGAAGCCTCTTAGAGTTCTCTTCCCAGGGTGGCTTTGAACCACGATAATCAGATCTCAGCTTTCTGAATAGCTAGAATTACAGATATGAGCCATAAGCATCCAAGGTTTTGTTTTTTTTTTTTGTTTTTTGTTTTTTTTTTTTTTCCAGTCCTGGGCTTGAGCTCAGGGCCTGAGCACTGTCCTTGGACTTTCTCAAGGCTAGAGCTCTACCACTTGAGCCTCAGCATCATTCTAGCTTTTTTCTATGTATGTGGTACCGAGGAATTGAACCCAGTTTTTCAAGCTTGCAAGGCAAGCACTCTACCACTAGGCCACAGTCCCAGCCTGAACATTCAAAGGTTTTTGTTTTTTGTTTTGTTATTTTGTGGGTCATGGGGCATGAACTCGGCCTGGGCCCTGTCCCTGAGCTCTTTAACTCAAGGCTACCGCCCTACCATTGAGCCAAATCCCAGTTTCCGTTTTTTGTTTTTTTTTTTCCCTACAAGTTAATTGGAGATAAGAGTCTCAGGTCCTTTTGTGCTCTGGCTGGCTTTGAACTCTGATCCTCAGATCTCAGCCTCCTGAGTAGCTAGGATTACAAGCGTGAGCCACCACACCCAGCCGAGCATCCAAGTTTTACAGGTATTTCCTTCCCTCCCTCCCTACATTCCTCCCTCCCTCCCTACATTCCTCCTTTCCTTTCTTCCTTCCTTGCTTCTGGTGCCAGTTATTAGAGTTTGAACTCAGGACCTCTTATTCTCATTTGGCTTTTCTGTCAAAGTTGACACTCTGGCACTTGTGCTATGCTTCCAGTTCTGGCTTTTTGTTGGTTAATTGGAGAGAAGAGTTTCACAAACTTTTCTGCCAGGCCTGTCTTTAAACTGTGGTCCTCTCTCAGCTTCCAGAGTAGCAATCTTTACAGGTGTAAGCCACTGGCGCGGGGCTCTGAGGGTTCTGCTGGTGCTTTGAGTCAGGTGAGAGCTAGCATGGAAGAAAATGGACAGAGAAAGCAAGTCCTTTGCAGTGGGCCAAACTGGGCTTTGAACTCTGCCTCCCAATCCTTTGTGTTTCCTTGGGGAAAGTACTCTGCTTTTCTTGAGCCTCCTGTTGGGAGATTGTGGGATTGCTGTGAAAACAAATGAGAACGTAGAGCCTCTAACAATGAATGAATCTGGGTCCTGCAGCAGGTGGGTCTTGGCCCCTGCATCCCTGGGAAAGAGGCTGTCTAGGCCCCCAGCAGTGCAGGGGCCAAGCCCTCTAGGACATCACACTGGCCTTATCTGTGCAGTCTTGCACAATTGTCCCTTTTTAGCTTGCATTCACCTCACCCCAGCAGCTCCCTTCCTGGGCCAAGGGCGGGCAGGCGGAACCTTGTCCCTGAATAATAGCCACCCCCTGGAGGTTTTTGAGATGGAATCCCCAGGAACCAAACATAGTCTGTGTGGTTCCTGTTTCCTCCTCGGATGAGGGACCAGGTTTTGGCCTGCTGTGACCAAGGCCCTGCAGGGTAGCTGGAAAAATGCACGTTTGAAGAGGTCTTCAAACATCCTGTGGACCTCAGAGCCCAGCACAGTGGTGTGGGAGGGACTTCTCTCTCCCCCTCCCTCCTCCCTCCCTCCTGCCTCCCTCCTCCTCCCTCTCATTCTTTAATAAGGAAAAGGAGAAAGCAGCTGGTAGGTGCGTGTGCATATTTATATATGCTGTTGAACACCTGCTGTGTCCAGATGACTCCCGAGTGTGGAGGACTCTGCTAGCTGTGAACTGGGGTGTTCCCAGATCCTGATGATGCACAGGGCTTGCAAGCCTTTTGTTCCGATCAGCTCCGAGGACCCGAGTGCTGGCAGGGCAGGAGAAGCCACTTTCAGCAGCCTGGTGCCCAGGTACCAGGTTATGCAGAGCGGGAACCGAAGCCTAGACCCCTCCATTCCCTGTTGTCTAAGTCCCCTGCTGGTTGGGGTTGAGGCAAAGCAAGTGACCCCTATTTTTGTAGTTGCAGCTTATGCTGGCCTGTGGATTGGGGAGGAGAATTCAGACTGATCCAGGCAAAGGAATGCAGATCTTGAGTGGCCAGGCTGCTATTGTGAGTGTGAAATACGTGGGTGTGCGAGAGTAAAGAGCTGTAGGGACTGTGGCACACTAAACAGGCATGCCTCACCTCCCAGACAGTCTCTGGCCCTGAGATGGAATCCTACACATGGCTGCAGGTTGGCCTTAGCCCAGCATTCAATGAAAGAATCAATGTCATAAATTCATCACCAAAGCCAGTGGCTTTCAAACTTTTTTTTCCCCTCAAAAGCAGTGGACGCCTTTTCTCAAACAAGATCTTACAGAAGCACAATAGAAAACATTTGGAAAAGGGGAGTGACTGTCTCAATATCCTACAGCCCATTCCTAGGGTCCCAGGGAGCTCCCAGTTTGAAAGTCACCGGTTAACCATCTTCATTAAAGGAAAACAACAACAACAACAACATAAAAATGTTTTAAGAACCACAGCCACGGCTGGGAGTTTGGCCTAGTGGTAGAGTGCTTGCCTGAAGACCAGGGTTCAATTTCTCGGTACCATATACATTAAAAAAAAAAAATCAAGAACTACAACCAAACAAAATGAAAAACATATGGAGAAAAGAAAAGCACAAAGAACGGAAGCAACCTGCCCACCTTCTCACGGGTAGCCAGTGAAGAACCAGGACTGGAAGCCAGTCTGATTTCAACATGAAGAATATTCTTGCTCTTGGGTGGAGTCCTCTGCACAAATACAAAGCTGCACAGGTGACAATGTCAGCCACCACCACCTGCCACTCCAAGCAGCCTTCTGTCCCCCAACTGTTTCTCCCAGCAGCCTGCAGGTTGTCTTGAGGAGACTTAACCACGAGTATGGAGAAGCAGCAGAAGGAAGTGAGGCATGTACCTGTGCTGGACTCTGCATCAGAAAACCCCTGCCCCTGCCCCAAGGGGTTACAAGACCAGCCATCCCCACAGTAGACTGCCTGCTCCGCCCTGACCTTCCCAGCCACCTCTTCCATGGACTCTCCCTGCCAGTTACAGTCTTCCTTCTAGGCACTGGATTGTGGCTGTTTGTATTTCTGCAAATGCTGCCCTGCCCGTCATCCTTCATTCCTGGAAGGGCAGGGATTGCGCTAGCTCATTCCAGATCTGCTTCAAGGGCAGGACAAGTGAAAAGTACCAGGCAGCAAGGGCACAGGAGATGGTGAGAAGGATACCCTGGGATTGCCCTATGGGGATCAAGACCTCCTTGTACTGGACAGGGGCAAAACCATCACGTATTGGTTATGCCAGACCCTCACGTCCAGGTATTGGGGATCCCACACTTCTGCTCCAAAGGCACTGTCCCAGCTTCCAGGACCTGCCAGTCTTTTCTTGTTTCTGCTTTTCCATGGTGAACTGTGGACTCTGCCTGTGGCTCTCCAAGCCCTTGGGTAGCCAAGAGAAGGCCCAGAGCATCTCTGCTGAGGGTAGGGGGTGAACAGTGGAGGCAGACGTTCTGGAGGCCCTGTGTGGCTCGAGGCCTGAGGGGGAAGCGGAACAGGCTGCAGGTAGGAAGTCTGCGTCTGTCATCTTGTTCAGGCCACATTGACGACAGGGCCTTTCCTACGAGGATCTATGGACACTTTGGATAAAGGATGATGGAATTTCTTTCCATTGGCTGAACCTGGTGGAGTACACCTGTAGTGTCAGCTAGTTGGGAGGCTGAAGCAAGGGAGTCATTTAAGCGTTGGAATTTAAGACCAGCTTGGGCAACTTAGCCAGAACACAATTAAAAAACAACAACAACGAAGTTTTCCTTCTTCATTAGGAGATGATGGGAATGTGCAGAAAATAAAAAGAATGGGTGGGAGGTGGGGACACAGGGTAAACAAATGCCGCCGTGAGACTCACTAGACACTACATTGCCAATGAACTTTACAACTTGTTGAAGGCCAGGAGGGAAAATCTGGAAGAAAATGATGGAGGTGGTGACACTGGTCAAAAAGAAATGCCTTCTATGTGACTTAAGTAACTGTGACCCCTCTGTATATCACCTTTATAACAACACTAAAAATAATAACTCAACAAACAGAACATGCCTAGGAGCTGGCCTGCTGGGGTCAAACTCTACTTTGCCACTTCCGGGCTGTGTGATGTCACATGCCATTACTCAACGTCTCTGTGTTTATGCATCTATACAAATAGTGGGGACAATGATTGTGTTTTAAAAGATTGTTTGAATGTTAAACAATAGAAAAGGGTCTGGTCCATGGTTGAACTCTGGAATACTGTCTTCCCACATCTTTAAATTGGTATTTTGCATTGGTGTGGGGACACAAAGCAGTGGCTGGGAGGTCTACTGAAATGAAGCAGAGAGGTGGCAATGAGGTGCTAGGTGCTGCTTGTATCCCCTGGGTCTTTCAGTGACAGAGACCCTTTGTGCCTTGCAGCTAGCTGCCTTTGTACTTGCCTTGGCACCTATGAGAATGGACTAAGCCCAGCTCATTGAGAGCTCGACCTTGTCCAGAAAAGTCAATACAGGTTTCCCCAGATTATGCAATATATGACTTCCTGAAAAGTTGGAGGTAAATCAATCCCTCCCTTTCAGTTCAACATAAAGTGTGCACCCAGTGTCAGCTAGCTAAGTATTGAGGCTATGTTTAGGACACACACACACACACACACACACACACACACACACACACACACACACACACACACACTGCATGCATGTCCACAGGCAGGTTCTAGGCCTTTGGGGCAGGAAGCTAGGGTGGGCACGGGGCATCTGGAATTTGTCCTGACAGAACAGATAAACACAAACACAGAGGATTAAATGCACTCAAGGAGTTAGTGGCACTAAGTAACAGACCATGCTCCAAAGCAAAGACTCTGTTACCCTGGGAAACCTTATGTCCTAACGTTTTGCTCTCCTGAGGTATGGACTTAGGACCTCAAGCTTGTGAGGTAGATGCTCCAAACTCCCAGCTTTGAGATTACAGCCTAAATAACATCCGATGTACGGATCTGTTGAACTTTCACTATGAAGGCTTTTCAAATCCTGGTCAAGTAATCCTTTAGGGAATACTGGCTAGATGAATAATGCTCATAGCCCAAGTTGTAGTCCACACTTGATAATCTTATCCTCATCCAAAATACACTTTCCCCAGTTTTGTATGTTTGTTTCCTTAAGTGCCTGGGAAGAGAGGACTCACGAGGCTTCACAGCGACTGAGAAGTCTGAGGGAAGTGTAGTGCAAATTCTACCAGCAAAGCCCTAGGATTGAAATCAAGACAACTGTAGCTCAGCTCCTTAGCTTACTTGATTCAGGCCCTGCCAAAGGTCTGTGGGCATCCCCCGGGGCATCTGGGCTGAGGGTTCTCAAGTATACACCCCAGCTTTCAGGATCAATCTGCAACCCATTGCCTGCTAGGGCCGGTTCTGAACTCTGAGGTCTATGTCCCCATCTCCAGTTCATCTCTGCCCAAATGCATCTCAGGGTCTTCTATGGGTGACTCTCTGCCTCTGTTTGTTCAATTGAAATTTGCTAATCCCTTCTTTTATCACAGACTCGTGGTGGGGGTGTGAGGGAGATGTGTGAGTGGATAACACGGTGTCCCTGCTTTCTCAGAGCAGAGTGGAAAGGATCAGGAGATAGTTGGATGAAGCACTCAGAAGGACACATGACTAACAGCAAATGCTGAGGAACTCCAGATGGTGTTCTGCAGGATGGAGAAGAGTTCATCAGAGGCAGAGGGAGAGAATTCCAGTGGTAGGGAATGGTGTAGGCTACAGTACAGAGACAGGAATTGGCAAATATGTTTGGGGTCCTGCCAGGAGCTGGCATGGGTAGAGCAGAGGCCAGGAGATGAGAAGATAAGGCTCAGAAGAGAAGCAGGACCTGAAAGAGGACTGACTTTTCACCCCTGTGGGTGTGGGTTTTATCTCAGGGTCCCAGCCGTGTTTCAGGCCAGAGCCTGATGGCATCAAGCCCCAAGTTTGGGAGAGATTCTATAGCTTCGTGGGGCCTGGGTTGAGGGGATAAAGGACAGGTTTGTCTTGTGATTATCACAGGTCCTGCACTTCACAGCACACTGATGCCTCTGAAGAGATGGAGTAATGGCTCAGGAGCTCCTGGCAGGCACATAGGAGAGGGTCTTGGATTGAAGTGTGGAGAGTGGAGAGAAGGCTGTACTTGGGGAAGTTGGAGGGCTTCTGTCAGACCAGGGGAAAACAGAACCTAGCAAAGTTAGAAATTTATCACAACGGAGAATAAACATAAAATAATAAAACAAGCTACACAGGAGGCTGAGGTCTGAGGATAACACTTTGAAGCCAGCCTGGGCAGAAAGACAATGAGATTCTTATCTCCAATTAACCATTAAAAAGCCCAAAGTGGAACTGTGGCTCAAATGGTAGAGTGAGGCATTGATTCAAAGGGCCTAGGACCTAAATTCAAGCCTCAGTACTTGTGCATGCGCACACACACAACACACCGACCAACCAACCAGCAACACAACTCAACAACACACATTGCCTGGGGTGGCCTAGAAATGGCCAAAACCCAGTAAGCTGCTGTCTCATTGGGGCTGGAGGACAAAGTGGTGTCACCTGGCCCCAAGAGCTAGAACCTGTCTTGTGCTATGGAACCATGAAGTACGGGTGCCCAAGGCTGAGTTCTGAGGCAGCTGTAGATGGAGACTAGTATGCCGGAGAGGCTTTGAGAGGCATAGGAAGGAAGGAGCTGCTCAGGCAGAGGAAGTGGCTGGGCTGCAGTCTTTTTTTTTTTTTTAATTTAATTTTATTGAAAAGGTGATGTACAGAGGGGCGTACCTTTCTTTTTGAACAGTGTCACCCCTCCCTCATTTTCTCCCTCCTGGTCACCTCCCCAGAAAGTTGTAAAGTTCACTTCCAACAGTGCCTAGTAAGTATCATTGCTAAATTGGTTCACCCTTGGTCCTGCTGTTTCTGTACTTACCCTTGACCTCCGCAAATCGGACAGACTTATATACAAAACAAATGGTACAAAAATGAAAAACAGCAACAAAAGGAAATATACCAAAAGAAAAAAAAGAACTGCAAGTAATATAATAAAAAACCTTGTTTCCATTTCTTGGAGTTCATTTGAATAATTCTATATGATCATATGCACATAGCTCCTCTTGAACCCTTGTGATCCTCTCCTAAGAATACCCTTTTTTCCCCTCACTGTATGAATGTTTAAAATACTGCTTAATTCATCATGTCCAAGTGTAATCGTTTGTTTTGTTTTTACTATTCATTACGTGTAGATTTATAGGTACATTCTAATCATTACAATGATTACATTCTAATCATTACAATGTAGTCTATGTTTCTTTGGGCCTGTGGGTTGCAGTCTTAAAGAGGTCTTAAAGCAGGTTTTCAGATTCTGGGATGCCCTTTCGAGGTGACTCAAGTTGCAGCAAGAGGACCTAACATGCTTCCTGTTCAAGAATTATGGGAAGTGATCTGGGAGCTGGTTGCTCATGGCTGTAATCTAGTTATTCAGGAGGCTGAGATCTGGGGTCTGACAGCTTAGTGGGTCCTAGATTTTGGCATGACCCTTTTTATTAAGGTAATATACAGAGGAGTTACAGTTAACTCAAATCAGGTAAAGAGTACATTTCTTTTTGGGTAATGTCACCCCTTCCCTTGCTTTGAGAGTCTTGAAAGCCTCAAGCAGGAGCAGGGCCAACTTTAGCGTGGCACAACACAGTCCCAAACAAACTGTGTAGCCATGGCTCTCTGCCACCTTCCTGGAGCAGCCTTGTCCCAGCAGTCTGCATCCCTGCTGGCCTGGGTACCTGTTGTTCATACCAGCAAGGGAGGGACTACCCCTCATCACTCCAGATCAAACGCTTTCTAGAGAGAGACCTCCCTCATTCCTCTTGTCCCCAGGCATTTAATCGCTCCTGAGTCCCTACAAGTGCCCAAGAACTTGGAGACTTGCCCACGTGCCAGCTAGTGAACCATAGCAGAAAATTTAATCATTTAAGAACAGGGCCATGTCTATCATATTCTTTCTGATTTCATTTACACGTGTGTGTGTGTGTGTGTGTCCATGTCCTCTGTGTGTGTGCTTTTTCTTCTTCGCGGCTGGCTCCACTACCAGCTTTTTGGGGAATTGGAGATATGAGACTCACAATGTTCTGATCCAGGTTGGCTTTGAACTTCCATTTCAGATTTCCAGGAGTGAGCCACGCAGTGCTGGACTCCACTTCCACCTGGAATCCCTGCAATCTAGGCCGCAGATGTTTAATACGCATTTGTTGAATGGATGATTCACCTTGACACGGGCTTATTTGGGGAGCTTGACTTGGTAACAGGTAATTGTTCTGCAGGGGTGGAAGGAAGGCTTTCTGTAAAAAAAAAAAAAAAAAAAAGTTACCTTTGTTAAGAGTCCAGGGACTCTAGACCGATCTGGTTCTCTCATGAAAACATAAGGACAGAACCAGACAGTCTCCAAGATCGGGTATAATTTTATGCTCTCCCAAATCATACTGCATGAATGCCTTGCCCAGCGGTGTCCAGAATGACTCTCGACCGCTTCCCCTGGAATCCAGGCTGGCACCGGGCTGGCACGGTGGCCGAGCCCCGGCGGCGCGTGCGGAGGGCCCGGAGGGGGCAGGAATCCGGAGGCGCAGGAATCCGGAGGCGGCCACGTGGGCCCCTTCCGCCCGCTCCCCGCCGCCTTTGTTTCCCTGCGGCTCCAGCGCAGGAAGCTCTGCGAGTCACCGCGAAGGGGCGGCCCGGGAGCCCGGAGGAGCTATTTCCGTGCAATCCGGGCGGGTGGCGGGCGCGGGAGGGGCGTGGAGGTGGAGGCAGCGCAGAAGGCCCCGTGTTTGCTTTTATTTCATCCAACAGGAGGTTCTATTTGTGGAAGCGAACAGACGCTGGGGATTCGGGCTGGGAGGGGGTGGGAAGAGGGAAAAAAATAAAAACCACATTCACTACCACGCTCCGGTCTTCCCCGGAACTACCACGTGGGGGGAGTGAATGATCCTAGAATTCATCACCTTCCCTCTCCCACCTCCCTAGCGCTACAGGCGGACTTCCGTGGAGCCCACAGCTCTAACCAGGGGCTCCCCCAAAGCAGAGTCAAAGTAGGAGTGGTGGGACCCAGGGAAGAAGGCTGAGCCAGCGGCGGGGTGCCGAGCGCCCAGGTGCGCGCGCCCGGGGTCCATTGTGTGGTCGTGAATGAGGCGCGCGAGCCAATCTGCAGTCGTTTCGCCCTCAGGCCCCGCCCCCATCCCGGGGACCCTGACGTCACGGGAACTCCCCCCCACCCCGCCTCCCTCCTTCGGCTGGCAGCGCGCACTTCGCGGGGCCGACCAGAGAGCGCGCGCCGCCTGCCGCCCAGCCTGGGCCCCCGGGGGAGGGCGTGCGCGCGCCCGAGGCGGCCCGGGACGCACCACCTGCGCCCGTGAGCGCGCAGCCGGGAGCATCCCCAGGCCTCGGGCCACCCGGCCCCTCCCTTTCCTCGCACCCCCCCTCCCGCCCCTCTGTCTCCTCCCTGCGCTCCGGTGCCTGGGAGCCCGGCGGCGCAGCCCGAGTCGTCGCAGCCACCTCATTGCACAACCCAGCTTCCCAACTGTTTACACAGCCCGGCCTGTGAGTGTGTGAGTGTGTGTGTGTGTGTGTGTGTGTGTGTGTGTATACAGCGTGAGTCACCGGGAGGCGGAGGAGGTGGAGGAAAAGGAGAAGGAGGAGTGCACCGGCGGGGATCAGTGCGGCGCACACCCTCTCTCACACTCGGTCACTCTCGCTGGCTTGCTCGCTCTCACGCCGGTTGCTCGGGAGCGCGCCGGATCCGGAGCGCCGCCCGAAAAGTTGCTCCGGCTTTGGCTCCAGACTTAATTTGCTTTGGGAAGTGCATCTGCTCAGCGGCTCCGACGAGCCCGCGGAATCCCGGACTCCGGGCAGCCGGGAACCCGGCCACCTCGCCTCCGCGACCGTCCGCAGCCGCGGCAACAATAGCGGGGGCCGCCTCCGGTCCTCCGCGAGGCTCCCCCGAGCGAGCGCCCGCCCGCCCGCGGGGATCCGGGGATCCTCGCCCGCCCGCGAACCTGGAAGCGCGACCCGCGCGCTGCGCGCGTGCAGCCCCGGCTCCGACCCGAGCTCAGGCAGGCTCTGCCGACTCCGTCCCGCCGTCTGGAAGCTCCGAGCGCCTTCTTGCGCGAACCCGCGGATCTACAAAGCCGGGGCCGCCCGGGCCGGGGTCGCGATGCGGGTCGGTCCTGTGCGCTCCGCCGTGAGCGGCGTCCCGCAGCCCCGGGGTCCGGCTCTGTTCTTCCCGGCCGTCCGGGGCTCCCCGGCCAAACGCTTGCTGGACGCGGACGACGCGACCGCCGTGGCTGCCAAGTGCCCGCGCCTCTCCTCCGACTGTTCGAGTCCCCCCGACTACCTCAGTCCCCCCGGCTCCCCCTGCAGCCCGCAGCCCCTGCCCGCCGCTCCCGGGGCCGGTGCCGGTAGCGGCGGCGGCAGCAGCGTCCCGGGGCCCAGCCGTATCGCCGACTACCTGCTGCTGCCCCTGGCCGAGCGCGAGCATGTGTCCCGGGCTCTGTGCATCCACACCGGCCGCGAACTGCGCTGCAAGGTAGGTGTCCCTGGGACCGGCATGCGGCGGGGCGCCCGGGGTCCGATCGGGTGGGTACGGGCGACGCTGGGGTTGGGGGCCGGGTGAAGAAGTGGCTTGAGTGGGACAAGGCGACCTTTAAGCAGGCGCTGTCCTTCGGAGATCGAGGGGTTTCCCGCGAGCGGCCTTAATGGGGGCCTCGAGGACCCGGGGCCGTGCGGGGTCCGCGCGGCCGGCGCGTGGCGTTCCATCTACGCGGTGGAACTGCAGTGGATTCCCGGGCCGTGCCAGCGCCCTTGTCTCACCCCCACACCCCCATCCTGCAGGACGCCCTGCAGTGGGCGCTGCCGGCAGCCCTGCCGGAGCTCCCACCCGGGGGGGATTCCGGCCTGAACCCAGCGAGGGGGCGCTTCCTGCCGGGACAGGGGCCTTGGGCCGGAGTGGCAGTGTTGGAAAGCTCCCCGCAGCCAAGAGCGCACGCTTTCCATTCACTTTATTTTCTCCAACCATACATCTGGGCTCCCACCCGCGAGGAGGAAGGACCAGAAACGGGATCCGTGGGGCGCTCCTCGTGGGCACACCCGGAACCCCCGGGGACTGAGCCTTTTCTCGTCTCCCTCCAGTTTTTAAGTTGCTCCTGGGTTTCCTGCAACTCACCTGACCCCCCCGTACCCCCCCCTCCAGCTTGCTGCTGCCACCTACTGTCCGCTTCCACATTTCAAACGCGATCCAGGCTTGAAAGGGGAACTCGTTATGTATTTATTGACTTATTTTTACTACGGCAGTGTGGGGAGAGACTTGTATCGTGGGGGGGTTGGGGTGATGGTGGAAGAGAACTGGCCTAGACTTTTCTTTTTTGTTTGTTTGTTTGTTTTCTGGTTGATGCCAGACCAACCACCTCAGAGGTGGTGGGGTGGGTCTGTCCATTGTGCAAGCCCTTCCAGTTCCTCTGAGCAGATAATAGCCGAATCCAGATGGTGACAGCCCGTGTGTCACCATTTCCAGTTGAGTCTAGGATATGAGTAATCAGACTGAACAAAAGGCCCTTAAATGAGGCCAGCCAGCTTCTTAGAGGACCTGTGGTGCAGCTGGGCTGGGAGTGAGGGGGGGGAGAGCAAACAAATGGAAAATAAAAAAGACCGTGGACAAGGGGCTGACACCTCGTGTGAGAATGTAACCTCGGCCCTGGCTGCTTATACCTGAGTCACACAACTGTAGGCAGGTTGCTTAAGGCTGCGTTGTCACAGTCTCTCCTTCCAAGTCATCTCTTCCTTTCCTTCTGACTAATGACAGCTCTGCATGTTTGTGGCCCTGCTTCCCCTTGGCGGCCACAGAGCCACCACATTCTTCACCGTTTTTGGGCTCAACCCTTTGGCTCTGCAGAAGACATATGATTGCCAGAGACTGCTTTTTAGCCCTGTCCACAAAAGCATTACCTGTAACAAGGAATGATCAGGATCATGGAACTGGGGCTTAGCTTCCAGGAGTGTGCTTGGCGGGAGGGAGGCCGGGGGAGCAGAGCTGCATAAAGTGGGGTGGCAGAGATAAGGGAATAAATGAAATTAGGGTTTGTGGTCATCCAAACTGGAAACTATTGCCCATTTCCCAAAGGGATTTGAAGAGCAGTCTTGGTGGTTCCTTTGTGTGTTTGTTTGTTTGTTTTTGATGGTTTCTTTTCCCCCCAACCCTGAAATGACCCGCTGTCTCTCTGCAGGTATTTCCCATTAAACACTACCAGGACAAAATCCGGCCTTACATCCAGCTGCCGTCTCACAGAAACATTACTGGCATCGTGGAAGTGATCCTGGGGGACACAAAGGCCTATGTGTTCTTTGAGAAGGACTTTGGGGACATGCACTCCTATGTGCGGACCCGGAAGAGGCTGAAGGAAGAGGAAGCTGCCCGGCTCTTCAAGCAGATCGTCTCAGCTGTTGCCCACTGTCACCAGTCCGCCATCGTGCTGGGGGATCTGAAGCTTAGAAAATTCGTCTTCTCTACGGAGGAGAGGTGAGCGGCTGCCACAGCTCCTCCTGTGGCTTTTTGGAACCCAAAACATGAAGGTACAGGTTGTGTGGTTAGGGGCCACGCAAACCCAAAGGGCTCAGTTGTTCCCAGATTGCTTTTAGCAGTTCTGAAAAGTGTCAACCAAGGTTGGTTTGTTCTGTGCTCCTGCATTGGGCTTCTATGGGTGTCCTGTGTTGATGAGGTGCCTTGCTCACCTGTACCCCAGGACAGGGCTCATAGTTCCCCTTTTTTCTAGGAATACAAGTCTTCTGAGGTTCAGGTGTTAACATGCCTTTGGGTACTGACTCTTGAGTCGTCAGATCCTTACCTACACCAGGTTTCTTTCTTTTCTTCATACCCTGGAGGATATGATGGAACTGGTTATATTCAGCCCGCGGTGTTTGCAGAATTTCCCACCTCCCTCATGCTGCATCCCTGTTCCATTTTAGGCCAGGTCCCCTGTGCTTTCTTCATGTTCTCTGGGGAGATGTGTGTGTGTGCATGTGTGCGCACACACATGCATATGTGCATGCATGCACCACTTCTGGGTCTTGCACTCAGGGCCTACACTGTCCGTGAGGGTTTTTTTTTTGCTCAAGGCTAGCACTCTTCCATTGTTTATTATATGTAATACAGCTCCACTTTCTGACTTTTGGGTGGTTAATCAGAGATAAGAGTCTCACAGATTTTCCTGCTGGCTTTGAAACCTCAATCCTTAGGTCTCTGCTTCCTGAGTGGCTAGGTGCTTCTGGTACCTCTCTCTTTTTTTTTTTTTAACACACTTCATTGGTGCATTTTCAGAAAATAGCTGCATTGAATAGTAAATGGAAGTTGGGTAGAATGGAGTGCTAAATATAGATCTTGGCTTACCTCATAAAGGACAAGAGAATAATGAGACATGAGATTTGAAGTGGAGGTTTCAGGCAAGACAATTCAGGAAGCTGAATAAGAAAGACCCATTAGGAGAGGTGGACCACATATCTTGTGGAAAGATGAGGAGCAATATTAATCCTGTAGACTCATGGAGGCCAGAGGACTCACATAAGGCTAGCCCCACTTGTGTATTTCTCCCCCCTTTAACTCCAGAGCACACCGAAAAGTGCAGAGTTGAATTGCCATCGAGCATGACTTTGTATCTGACCTTGCAAAAAAAAGTATTGAAACATCCTGATTAGCTCATAAAGGCAAACAGTTGATGAAGTATCCAATTCCTGGAACCTGCTGCTTCAATAAGGGGATGCATTTTTCTGAAACATGCCTTTACACACCTCCTTACCAGCTTTTGAAATCTGTGTTGCACAGGCCAATGTCATGGGCACAGATTTGGCAACCCGGGGGTTAAGCAATGGCAGGCTGACGCTATTCGGGTAACCAGCACAGGTGCAGGGTTTTAGTACTCCAGCAGCCAATCAGGGGCGGCCAGTATGGGTTGAGTCATATTTTCCGTTTACAGAACCAATGGGTATTTTACATAACGACCAGGAGGTCACGCTGAGGACATACCAAAGTTAGCACATGTATACTACACTCCAGGGAACAGGAAGGCAGAAGAAGAAGAAGAAGAAGAAGAAGAAGAAGAAGAAGAAGAAGAAGAAGAAGAAGAAGAAGAAGAAGAAGAAGAAGAAGAAGAAGAAGAAGAAGAAGAAGAAAACACCACCAGAAGAAAATGAATTGACCCATCAGCCAGTTCCAAATGTTTGCATTTAATTTCACAACAGATGACTTACAGGAAGGAACTGAACTGTTTCATAGAAGCAGAGAAAGACAGTCTACTACCCACTAGATATTAAGCATTCTTTAGGCAACATTGGCCTTTGGTGGGGGCCTGGGACACTTGGGTGGCTGGTTGTAAATAAGGGAGCATTTCACAGACAGCCAAAGCTCTTATTTGGATTATTATTATTATTATTGTTGTTGTTGTTGTTTGCTAGTTCCAGGGCTTGAACTCAGGGCCTGCGCACTGTCCTAGGGCTCTAGCTCAAGGCTAGAGCTCTACCATTTGAGCCACAGCACCACCTCTGGCTTTTTCTGTGTATATAGTACCCAGGAATCGAACCCAGGGCTGCGTACATGCTAGGCAAGCACTCTTCCACTTGGCCATGCTGTTGGCCCCTATTCGAATTCTTTACCTGAACAGAGACACACAGAGAAAATAAATACATGTGTGCACTAATTTGCCAGCCTAGGTGTTGGGTGTGCCAATGTAACGGTTATTAATTTTTAGGGGACCTATATCCCTTAAATCCGTCAGTCACATTCATTTGTTCACATTTCTCCATTCAGGCTACAAGGATTCTTTGCATTTCAGAACCTCAGCAAATAGAATGAACTTCTTGTCTTGGTTATCACCATCTGGGACTTGGTGGACAGTTTATTATATATATGCATTGTATATGTATTATTACGCCCTAACAAGCTGTGTATGATAACAGTAACTTTGGGGTTAAGTTCTGTGGTACAGAATGGAATCCAAGTATCTCCAGCAGTCACACGTGGTGATGAGAGAGATGGTGGGCTTGTAGGCAGGCCTTGCAGGCCCTTCCTGTGGAAGGAAGATCATGTGCTCTTCCCTAATAACTCAAATAGGAAATGTCAGCATTCCTGAGACAGGCCCTCAGTTCTGCAATACGAACTTTGTCAATTGTGTAACCCCCATTAGGATATTTCTCATAAGTTCTAGCATCACGAATGCTATTTGGAACTTTGCATCATACCTTCCTGCCCCAGGCACTATCTCGGAGACTTTGCAAACACTGATTGCAGTTGGTGTTGGTTTGTAAAATCTCCAGTCCTGGGTGCTTACAGGCCCAGTGCTTCCTAGACGAAGGGGTCAGTGACATTCCTAGGACCTTTGCTTCAGTGCTCCTGGGTGCTGTTTTTGGGAAGGCCTGCCTTGATATTTCACAGTGACTGCCTTGAAAGTAATCACTTGGCTCTTTTCTCCCACAGAACCCAGCTCAGACTGGAAAGTCTGGAAGACACACATATCATCAAGGGTGAAGACGATGCTCTGTCTGATAAGCATGGCTGCCCAGCTTACGTGAGCCCCGAGATTCTCAATACCACGGGGACTTACTCTGGAAAGGCGGCAGACGTTTGGAGTCTAGGGGTGATGCTCTACACCCTTTTGGTGGGACGGTATCCCTTCCATGACTCAGACCCTAGTGCTCTTTTCTCCAAAATCCGACGTGGACAGTTCTGCATTCCTGAGCACGTTTCTCCCAAAGCCAGGTGCCTCATCCGCAGCCTCCTGAGACGAGAGCCCTCTGAGAGACTTACTGCCCCTGAAATCCTGCTCCATCCCTGGTTCCAGTCTGTCTTGGAACATGGGTACGCTTACTCAGAGATAGGCATTTCAGATCAGATTGTCCCCGAGTTCCAGGAAGACATCGACATCAGTTCCTTCTTCTGTTGATCCTCCTACCCCGCCAAACCTCAGAAACCTCAATTCTCACACGTGGCATTTCCATTGTTGAAGACGGACAGGCCCTCTTGTGTGGTGGTGCCGCCACCACCATCTTGGGAACTGCACCGAGATCATCACTGTAGAACTCAGTGCGCGACGCCTCCAGTAGCTTGAGTGATGGGAACAGACCTACTGCCCCGGAAACTGGCTCCTCTTTGTAAGGAGCTGTCATGGGTGGTTCTGTCAGACTTGAGGACGCTGGGTCTCTTCGTGTGAAGAGCAGGGTCTGCTTGCACCAGAGTTCAAGTGTTAGAGGAGCGTGAACATTTGAATGGGAAAGGATGTAAATCATATGGCATTTTTTTAGGGGGGGGGGAGGTGGCAGTAGCTCCATCTTAACAGGATGGCAAATAATTTGGGCCAATTAACCTGCTGCCATCTTTGAACTTGTCTTTGGTAGCTGGACTTGGCTACCACAATATCTCTGATCAGAAAGATTTGTTTTTGTTTGTTTTTGGTTTGCTTTAACACTCATTGTTGCTCCAGTGACTCAGCTCTGTTAGGAGCTTAAGAACCTGCCTGAACCCTGAACCCATACCCGGACTGTTCTCCCACAAGACCTCGTATTGCAATAATGCCTTTCTTCTGACCTTGAAAAGTTGACCCTCCCTTCCTCAACTAACCATGGCAAAGTGTCAGAAGATTCAGATGCAGCCATCTCAGAACTCTGAGCTCAGAGACTGCAGTTTCCATTTGTTTGGGTTTTTAAATAATGTGATCAGTTGAAAACCCGTTGTTTTTTTAGGTTCTTCTCCAGTATGCTATCATAGCCTTTTACTTCTTTTCCCCAAGACTATCTCAGGATGGAACTTTTTGTCTAGAAGGAGAAAGACAAGCAGATTCTGTAGCCTGGCTCTTGTAGGAGCAAATGTTCAACATCTGTGCTTGGATGAAAGTGGCTTTCAGAGTCTTAAGGGGATGTTCTGACTTAACTTCTCAGTGATCCAGGAACAGCCCTCCCCCACCCCTCCCCCTGAGATACCGGTCTTCCCCTGGTATTCTACCTGGGGCTTCAGCTTTTTGCATGATGGATTTTTGGAATTTCACATGTGTGGTTTGTGAATGCTGCCAGCTGCCAAAGTGACAGAAGGAGCTGCCATTTTATTTAAGTCCAGAGAAACTTCAAAAATGATCTGATCTCAAATTTTTTTTTTTTTTTTTTTTTGGTCTTTTGCTGCTGTCACCTGGGTAGAAATTCCTTTTCAGCTTCTGCTCGAATGTTTCCAGAGGTAAATTCATCCCCACAAAAAGTAAAACTTCTCAGAAGAAACTGCAGATTGCGTTCAAAATTGGCACAGAGCTGGCATCAGGTGGTTAAGCGGGTAGAGAAAACTTACTGTATTTTGAGAAATGGCATCAACCAGGCAGGTTTCTTTAAGGGCTATCCCAAGGCAAACTACTAACATGCATTGTGAGAATGCCGTGTATACCTCACGTACTGTGTACTTTGTACAG
This sequence comes from Megascapheus bottae, assembly GCF_031878675.1. Lineage (NCBI taxonomy): Eukaryota > Metazoa > Chordata > Mammalia > Rodentia > Geomyidae > Megascapheus > Megascapheus bottae. The sequence goes on from NC_143517.1 coordinate 56,968,152, forward strand.
ATATTTTACCTTTTATACGGACGTTCGATTGTTTTTGTTGTGTGACTGAGGCTTGTGTTGTGTGTGTGTGTGTGTGTGTGTGTTGTGTCTGAATAGCCTGCATGTCCGGAACCATGTGAAATGTGAAAGGATGGTTGGCAATGTTATCTTGATGGAATCATGGGACTTGAGGAGGGAGGCCGGGCCTTGGTCGCATGGAGGCTCCCCCATGGTTGCTTGACTCGTGTATCTGTGGATACATTATCCGAAGAGGACTCTGGGCTGGCAGGAACTTCTGCCGGGACCGCTAGAAACACTAGATCTTTCTGTATGTGTGTGACCAGTGAGATGGCTGTTGCTGACTTCTAGAGAAATTTTAATAAATCTGGTTTCGTAAAGTGGTGTGATGTGTCTCCTTGGAAGGCAATTGGCCTTTGCCTATTGCTGTTCATGAAGAGATGAAAAGGCCTCAGACTCCAGGATTTAGAGCCTCCTGAGAGAGACAGGAAGTAGACATGGCTGCCAGGGATGGCCTGTGATCCACTGCTTTTGTTGTCAATTCAGATTCACGCTGATGAAACGGGATTCGCTGGGTGAAACCAGGTTGGTGGGAGTTAGGGAAGTGTCAGAGCTGGAAGATTTTTTTTTGGCTTTTAGTCCTTGGAAGAATTTGTCAAAAGCTTTGAATGCTGCAGGTCTCCAACAGGGCCTCATAGCTTTCTGAAGATGTATGGGGGCCTGTTGAGAAACATCCCCTACTTTGAGCCAGTGAGTAATGGAGCTAGTCCCCACTTCTTAATAAAACTAGAAAGGGAAAGAAAGAAATGGATTTGAATCACAAAGGTAGAGAAAGGACCTTTGGTTAAATTATATTGATAGGGTCACTATTTAGAATCTTCTCTAAACAAAGTCAATTATCCTGATGGAGTTTATTTTTTCAAATACATTCATTGTAGAGTGCAACAAAACTACAGGGAGACACCCCCACACAAATATGTAGTCCAGTAAATTTCATACCCTGAACGCACCTGTGAGATCTAGAAAGGCCAACGGCAGGGCCCAGGACCCGCACTAGCCTTTCCCACTTCCTACCATTTCCTGGCAACCACTATGGAATATGTAGAAAATAGATATATTTGTGCTGGTCCTAGTGCTTAAACTCAGGGCCTAGGTGCTGTCCCTGAGCTTTTTTTGCTCAAGGCTAGCATTCTACCACTTGAGCCATTACTCCATTTCCATCATTTTTTTTTTTTTTTTGTAATTAATCAGATAAGAATCTCTTAGACTTTCCTGTCTAGGCTAGTTTGGAACTGCAAACTTCAGATCTTAGCTTCCTGAGATGTGAGCCACTGGCACTTGGTGTGAAGTACATTTTTAAATGTGTTTACTTTTTTTTTTTTTTTTTGAGATGGGCCTTGTCCAAATTGCCATGCACATTGGTGATTCTCCTGCTTCAGCCAGGGTTTGGATTATAGATATGTGTCACCATACCCAGAGCGCAGCATAGACTTAACCAAAGAGTAAAATGACCCCAAGACCTAACTCACCAGCCCTGGTGCCCTACACAGTTATCCTTTTCTAGCCCTCAGTTGAAACCCATCCCCACCCCCCACCTACCCACCCATGACACTGAAGCTAGTACAGTTGGGCCAGGTGACCAGGTGACTTGGAAGTGAAAAGAAATGGAAGCCATGGGAAATGGCCAGATGAATCAGGAACTTAGAAACTAGAAGGTGGGCTGGCAAACTCTTCTGTACCAGAAAATAAACACTGAATTATGGTGCCTCCATGCTTGAGTCGACCCATCAGGATTGGGCACAACGTGGGCAGGTGTGTGTGTGTGTACATGTACACATACATAATGTATAGTGTAAGTATTTTGAATTTCTCCAAACTTGCTCTCCAGCCTCTCTTATCCCCCTTCCTCCCTCCCCCCCCCACCCTGCCTTCCTTCCCACTTCTGGGGATGAAACCTTGTGCATGCTAGGCAATCACTCTACCAGTGAACCATACTTTCAGCCCTACCCACCCCCCAAGCTTTTAATCTAAGGATTTCAAAACACTTTGCAAGCAATTAAGGTTACAACACCCCTTTGTACTGTTGTTACATGTAGTAAAATGGAGAGAAATATGGGTCAGGAAGGCTGGGGTGACACGACAAATTCATAAACTTAATCTCTTCTAGAACTGACACAAATGTGGGGTGCTGGCAACTGATTGGATGACAGAAGGTTGCCGAGGGGTGCTGACTGCCTCGATTTCCTTCTGTGAACGCAATGTATTTGTCGTTTGAGTAAATCGTCAAGTCATGTCTCAGTGTTATGCTTTCTGAATGTTTTACTTCTTTCGTATGATTTTTTTTTTTTTGTCAGTCATAGGGCTTGAACTCGGCCTGGGTGCTGTCCCTGAGCTCTTCAGCTCAAGGCTAGAGCTTTATCATTTGAGCCACAGCACCACTTCCAGTTTTCTGGTGGTTAATTGGCAATAAGAGTCTCACCGACTTTTGGGCCTACACTGGTTTTGAAACCACAATCCTCATATCTCAGCCTCCAGAGTAGGTAGAATTACAGGCATGAGCACCGGTGGGCCTTAACATACTTTTTAGAAGTTTCTCCTCTCCTTCTCCTCCTCCTCCTCCTCCTCCTCCTCCTCCTCCTCCTCCTCCTCCTCCTCCTCCTCCTCCTCTTCCTCCTCCTCCTCCTCCTTCTTCTTCTTCTTAGGTCATGGGGCTTGAACTCAGCCTGGGCACTGTCCCAGCTCAAGGCTACCACCCTACCCCTGGGCCTGGGCATTGTCCCTGAGTTCTTTAGCTTAAGGCTACTGTCCTACTTCCTGTTTTAGATGTTAATTGGAGATAAGAGTTTCAGGTCCTTTTGCACTTGAGCTGGCTTTGAACCTTGATCCTCAGATCTCAGCCTCTTAGTAGCTAGGATTACAGGTGTGGGCCACTGCACCTAGCTCTCTCCTTTTATATATACCACAAATAAGTAAACTAGATAACCCTTTGGAGCTAAGACTCATATGTCTTTAGCTAGCCACTCAGAAGAAAGCAGTTCAGTGCTGGGATATAAACTTGGGTCTTTAGACTATGTCTTCTAGTAAGACATAGACTATGTCTTCTAGTATGACAATGAGAAGGGGCTGCAGGACAAACACTGTTTTCAGCTCCATGAATATTTTCAAAAGTGGCCCAGTACACCAAACAAGCAGGTAGAAACAATATGAAAAATAACACATCCTAGGCTAAGAGTATGGCCTACTGGTAGAGTGCTTGCCTAGCATGCAGGAAGCCCTGGGTTTGATTCCTCTGTACCACATACACAGAAAAAGGCACAAGTGGCACTGTGGCTCAAGTGGCAGAGTGCTAGCCTTGAGCAAAAATTATCCACGGACAGTGCTTAAGCCCCGAGTTTAAGCCCCAGGACTAGCAAACAAGCAAACAAGAAAACGAACAACAAAAAAAAACCCCAACCAAATCCATCACTTGTCCAGCAAACAGAGCCATCAACTTCCAGCCAGTCATGGTGTGGGTGGGGAGGGTTACGGGAAAATAGATGATAGACACATCTCCTATCTTGCTGGAGTAATGGTCCATGAAGGCGGGGACAGAGGCAGATTGTTCTCCTTGGCTCCCCAGAATCCAACACACTATCTTCCACACAATTGTCAAATGCTGAGGATAGGAAGTTGAGTAATGGGTAGTAGATGGGTGCGTGGGTGAGCCACGGATAGATGAGTGGATGGATGGATGGATGAACAGATGGGTAGACAGGTGAATGGATAATGGATGGCTAGATGGAGGATGGGTCGATGAATGTACAGATGGGTAGATAGATGCTTGGATAGGGTGATGGATGCATGGACGTGTGGATGATTTCCAGTGAATCTAAGCATCATGGAGCTCTCAGTCAGAATGGCAAGAGCATGAAAGTAGAAACCTAGCACCAAGGGCTTCATCCTAGTCCTGCTGTAATGCCCTTGAGCCAGCAGGCTGCCTGATGCTCATCTGCTCCTCTTTGAACAGAGCCACAAGGCTGTTCCTTTGCTTTGTTCTTCCGGCTGTCATGTGATCATGTGGACACAGGCTTTGTGGGAGCCCAGCTCTTTCTCTCCCTTCCAAATAAATGCCATGGGTTCCTTGCCTAATTTTGTTCTGGATGAGGAAAGGCAATGATTATGGAATTGGCTTTGGCTGGGCAAAGGAGGGCAAGTGCCTCTTTAATCCTCCCCACCTCCCCACAAACAAACAAACAAACAAACAAGGGAACCAACAAACCAACCGAGCAAGAGCCCAGTGCCAACCCTGGGAACCTCATGAGTAGATTCTAGCTGATTCTTTTATGATCTGTGGGAGCTAAGAGCTTTGTGCCTACCAAAGGTGCAGAAGACAAACCTGTCCCTGGAATCACCCAGTGGTATGACAGCCATTTAGAGTCTGCATCTCACGCTATCTTCCCTGCTAAGTGGGTGAGTTATCCATCTTTGTCAGATGTAGCTGCTGATACCCAAAGCTGATCAAGGTCAATCTCATGAAGCTACTTGATAATGTGATGTGGTGTGTGTGTGTGTGTGTGTGTGTGTGTGTGTGTATGTGTGTGTATATATGTGAGGGGGGGTGCGGGTAGGGGCTTGAATTTATGGTCTCATGCTTCCTCTTGGCTTTTCCACTCAAGACTGACGTTCCATTTTTGGCTTTTTATCTCTCTAGTTCATTAGAGATAAGAGTCTCAAAGACTTTTCTGTTCAGGCTGGCTTCAAACAAGGATTCTCAGATCTCAATCTCCTAAATAGCTAGGATTACAGTTATAAGCCACTAATGAGCCACCAGTGCCCAGCCTTACAAAACTCCTAAATAGGTGAGTGGCACTTGCAAGTTGGCAGTCTCTGCCGTTTTCAACCAGGACTTTCCATACAGTTCCAACTTGTTAGTTTGGCATCTCCTTTAAGGAATAGCTATTTTGTTACCTGTTCTGTCTACTGCTATGTAATTTGTGGGGCCCACAGTGTTTTCAAGGTAAGATTTTTTCACCAGGCACCAGTGGCTCATATCTGTAATCCTACTCAAGGAGACTGAGACCTGAGGATTGAGATTTGATACCGGCTCAGGCAGGAAAGTCTTGAGATTCTTTATCCCCAATGAACCTCCAGAAAACTTGAAGTGATGCTATGGCTCAAAGTGGTAGAGTATTAGCCTTAAGCTAAAAAGCTCAGGGATAGCCCCCAGTCAATGAGTTCAGGCCCTATGACCAGAATGGGGGGGGGGGGGGGAGAGAGAGAGAGAGAGAGAGAGAGAGAGAGAGAGAGAGAGAGAGAGAGAGAGAGAGAGAGGAAAGAAAGAAAGAAAGAGAGAGAAAGAAAGAGAGAAAGAAGAGAGATAATATTTCTCAAAGGAAGACTCCAAATGTACTAGGAGTTATGTTAAGTACCTCACAGGAGTAAGCAAAAGATCACCTCCAGACTCTGAGGGAGTTGCTGATGGTCTGCTCATTATAGGTGGAACTAGAGAAGGGAAAAGACTTCAGAAACAGTTTAGTCTGAAACCCAGTTTCATATATTGGAGCACAAAAATGACTTTAGCAGTAAAATTAGTCTGAATTAAGTCTGGAATTAAATGAATAATAAGGTGTCAATGTTAAATTCAAGGGAACACTGGGAGGAACCAAGAAGTAGAAGATGGGGGAGTCCTCTGTACTATCTTAGCGATTTTTCTGTAAATCTAAAATTAAAATTAGATGATTATATTCTACCCTTGCCTGTTTTCAGCAAAGAGAGCTCGGCTTGACACTCAAGACATCAGAACCACACAACTCCTAAGCTTGTCCTGAATCCCGCCTCTTCTTGTCCTTCTGCAGTCTAACTTTCTGAGTACTCTCTGTGTGGTCAGCAACCTCCTAAAGCCAGATCAAACATATACATACCGTGCTGCCATGTGCCAGAACCTTTCTCATGCAGGCCATGGCTCAGAGGTCTGATCTTTGGATTGGGGACCACAGTGGTTCTTATCAGCTCAGTCCAGTTCTTGTCCATGCTGTGCCTCATCCACTTCAGGTCCTGGGCCAGGCCTGGCTGCTCTCTGAGGAGAGACTTGGGAGTCAGGGATCTAGTGCCATTTTCGTCTAGCCTCCACTTGTGGAGTTGGCTGAGTCTCTGAATGGTAAGGAAGGTCTAGAGCTCCTCCCCTCCTTGCATGCCCAGCTTGAGCCAGGGAGTGAGCAAGTCCACACCTCCTCCATTTTAGAACTGAGAACCACACCAGAGAAAAGCCAGTGGGCAGCCAAGCTCGCTGCTTGGCAAGCGCTGTTTTCTCTCTTACTAGCTGAAATTTAAGCGGCTTACTAAGGCCAGTTCTCTGGGGCCAAATGTCCTGACAAGGACATTTTCTACTTATACATTGCAGAGGTGACAGTTCAAGACGGCCCCTCAACACTCAGCCAATCTGTGTGTATGTGTGTGTGTGTGTGTGTGTGTGTGTGTGTGTGTGTGTGTGTGTGCGCGCGCGCGCGCGCGCGCAAATGCGCGTGTGTAGTAGAATTTGAACTCAGGGTCTGGGTACTGTCTTTTTAGCATCTTCTTTCAAGGTTGATCCTCTCTCACTTGAGCCATAGCTCCATTGACTTGCTGGGATTACAGGCGTGAGTCACCCATGCCTGGCTACTCTCTGCCATGTTGGACCATTTGAACTAGTTAAATGCACAGAAAAATAGAAAACAATTAGAATAATAATAATAATGGCAGGGACCCTTTGAAAGAGTGTGCTTATAGCCTACTCCTCTCCTTTACCCTCAGTCTTCTTCAAACCTGCCTAAATGTTACTCAGTCGAGAGATCTGGTAACTGGCCCGCCTTGTGTTGGGGGGAGAGGAGTTAGTGCGGAGCTCAAGGTCCTGTGGCTGGTAAAGGGGTGAGGTGAGGGGCCTCCTGGAAAAGGAAGTTCTCAATGGGGGCACTGCCTCGCTTGAGCACATGTCACCTCGTACGTTTTACCATATTGTATTAATGTCCTGCCAGGTTAGTATCTGGCCTCTTTTTCTGGAGGGGAGGGACTGGGGAGAAACTTGGCATTTGAGGAGCTGGCAAATAAATTAGAAAGAACTTGAACTGTTTGGCCTCAAGAGGGCTAGTTCTCAAACCCCAGCGTGGTCCCTAGCTTAGCTCTGTGACCGTACCTGTGGCAGGGGCACGTGGCACTGAGGTGGCCGTGACCCTATCTCTGCCACAGGGTTTGCGGCTGTGAGGTTACAGGAAGTGGTCCACAGCTTCAGAGCGATCCCTTAGGAGAAGTAAAAGCCTAAGCGGAAGTCACACAGACCTGGGCTTGAATCCCAGCCCAGATGCTCTCTGGCTCTGTGACCTTCATTCAGTGTGAATGCCAAAGGACTGGCCAAAAACCACAGGAAGGAGTTGATTTGCTGGGAAGTGTGCTGGGGTGGAGGTTGGGGGATAGTGTTCCCATGATGCTCCTTGTTTCCCTCCAGCTCTTTCTCCTGTGGTTTGTGGTAGCTGAAGCTGGAGTGTTGAGTGATTCAAGGGGCAGCCTGGGGCAGGGAGGTAGCTAATGTCCCAGCCTTTGGTGATGGTAGTCTTAATTTTGGGGAGAAGAGAATAAATAGTCTGGGCTTCTCCAACCTTGTCCAATCACAAGTACCCTAGAGTCTCTGGTGTCCTCTCTTGAAAACAGGACTGAAAGCCCATCTTCCAGAGACCACCTGATTTCCAAGGCACAGGCTAGGTTAAGGTTAACTCAGCACAGCCAGTGGAGCTGCCATGAGGTTAGATGCAAGTTTCTTGGAGTCACAGAGGCCGATGGCTTAAAGTGTGGCTCTAGAACTTACCTGCTGAGGAAACTATCCTGCTTCAGTTTCTGTTGCTTTATCTGTGAAATTATGCCTGACATTGTACAAAATGTTCTACCCATGTTGACTATCTGTCAGTGGGATCAGAGAGAGTTAGAGCCAATAGTCTGCCCATTACAGTTATGCTGAGTGGCTGAGTGTAGCCAGTCCATGCCTGTAGTCCTAGTTGTTTGGGAGGCTGAGGCAGGAGGAACACTCAAACCCAGGAGTTCAAGACCAGCCTGGACAGCATAGCAAGAATCTTGTCTTCCAAACAATCCAATGGCAAAACAGGAAGGATGGAAGGAGAAAGGAAGAAATAGAAGGAACAGAGAAGAAAGAAGAAAACAATGAAGCCTGTCACTCATGGGGTGACAGGATCTGTGCAAAAGAGTGGGGTGGGGCTGGAGACCCAGTGCCTGCAGCTGGTGCCATTGGCCTGTGAAGCTCAGTAGTGCAACAAGGGTGGAGGCTGCTTCCATGCAGAGGATTGAAGTCCCAGTTACATCCACTGGGTGAGCTCCTACAGCCGAGTGTCCTTTGAAGCATTCAGGAGGAGGAAATGGAGAGCTGGTATCCTGCATTGGCATTGGGGTTGTTGGGTCCCTACAGGAGACATTATCTCCATTGTACAATGGGACCCAAGGTGGTGAGGGGGACTGGAATGTGGATGTGATCTCCCATCTCCATTCCCATTTTCTCCCCTGTGGCTGGAGCCTGAGAGATGGCCATAGCCTCCTAGACAAGCTGACCTGACCTGCTTACACCTGGCTCCCTGTCAACACCTCGCACAGCTTGGCTGCCATGACCTCCACACTTCCCCTCCCAGCCTCGTGATGGAAAGGTCTGTATCCTGACTCTTGCTTAGCAGGCATTTGGCTTCGTGCTGACTCCGAGTCCTGATTTGGTGCTAAGGTGGATCCGTTTTGTCCTATCAATCAAGCTACCGACGCCAGCAGATCTGCTGGACAAGCCCTCTGCCCAGCAGCAGGCAGAGCTCTGTAATGACCAGAATAAACCAGGCATCTAGGCGGGACAGAACCATCTTCCCCACCCCAGAAATAGCCTCCCTGCAGCTCTGCAGGTGGACAAAGGCACTCAAGTGGTGGGGTGGGGGATCCAGTTTCACCTGCATTGCCATCACAGAGCTTGAACCCCACAGGGCATCGGTGCCGAGAGATGGGTTGAATGGGAGAGATGGTAGGTGGGACAGCACCTCAGGGGCAGACATTAGAGTTGGGCAGGACTTCAGAAAAACAATTGGCCAGAGATCAAGTCTTTGGGTTTAAGTTCCAGCTCTTTCTCCTTCAAGTGCATGAGCTTCACAATTACCCCTAGCTGTAAAATGGGGCTCATGTAGCAGTTGTCTGAGTGTGTACGTTGGGGGGACATTAAATGAGATACTATAGGAATTCTCTTAGAACAGGGCCTAGTACACACAGTTATCCCATATGAGATACCCATCCCATTCATATGCTTTATGATTGTACCTACCCGCTAGGAGAATGCTCGCATGTGCTAAATACTCATGGATATCTGTGCAATAAATGGGCCAGAAAGGCGGAGTCAGTAAGCCAGGGGAAGGGAGTGTGCGTTCTTCTGCTCCCTTTCCTTGTTCGGAGACTCTTGGAGGTTATTTTATTATTTTCGTATGTGGGCCATGTAAACATTCCAGAGCAGAGACCCCCCTCCAGGGTTACGAGAGCAGGTGCTGGAGTACACAGGGAGCCGGTCAACCTGACAGCAACTTGTGGCTTCTTTGAACCTCTCAGGGTGAAGCCAAGAGGGGCAAAACTGTTTTAAGAAGGGGGCAGGGGGACAAGAAAAGAGATGGAGGGCTGCACTTGATTGGGGTACATTGTAGGTGGAGAGGGAGTTATCACAATGAGACCCTCATATAAATGAATATGTTAATTAATATTTCCCCAGCATCCTTCCCTCCCTTCTTTCATTCCTTCCATCTTTCTTCTTGTTTCTTTTTTTTTGTCCCCCCCCCTCTTTCTCTCTCTTTCTCTGAGTTTCTTAGTTTTAAGCTAACAGGGGAATAACGTGCATTCTGAGTAATTTGTAGATAGAATGTAGAGCAAAATCCCAGAATTATTTTTTATATTTATTGTTTAATGGTTTCTGTATCATTTGATGACAAATCTGTTTTCAAGATGCAAGGTGGAACGGTGTAAGACTTTGTCCACTGTCCTATGCTAAGCAGTATTTCTAGTTTAGTACGTGTGTGGTCAGAAGAAGGAGCAAAAGCACGGATCATTGGGCTTGTCGTGTGAGCAACGGGGGTTCCTAGTGGCCTAGCTCAGTGCCCTCCTGGAAGCCACCATCAGGGTGTCTGATGAAGTCACTGGTCAAAAGCAGCTTGCAGGCTGGCGGGAGGTGCCTGCCCGGGCGTTCCTCTGGGTGTTCGCAGCGATTTGTACTTGGCTTGCGTAAACTACAGATTAGGAAAGGGTTAGGTAACGAGAGTGGCTGGAGTGGAGCGGATTACACACCAGCCTGGCGAGGGTCCAGGGAATGTAGCCTGCCAGAATGGTCATGCCAGGAATGGGCAGACCCAGCGAGTCAAATATAACTCCAACCAAAAGAGAGATGGCGTCCTCTTCTCCTGCAGCCACAGGCCAAGCTCTGCTGGGTGGGCTGGGCTCCAGTGTCTGCTGTGTGTGTGAGGATGTCCTCCCTGCAGAGGGGGGAGTGGGAAAGGAAGTGAGGCCCTTGGGAGTGGCATCATTCCCTCCGTTGGAAGCAGCAGGCACGTTGCGTAGGCTGTGCCCAGAGGAAAGAAGTGACAAATAAATTCATGCTAGTTCTTCTGTACCTCCAGCTCCCACCTCGCCCCTCCTCCCACCAGCGACCACTTAGATTTGAAGTTCTTTCTTTCCTGACCCAGGGAACAACAAAGGACCTCATAGCCCAAAGCTGGTGGCTCGTACCTGTAATCATAGTTACTCAGGAGGCTGAGATCTGAGGATCATGGTTCGAAGCCAGCTGGGGCAGAAAAGGTCATGAATCTCCTTTTTCTTTTTTTTTTTTGCCAGACCTGGGTCTTGAATTCAAGGCCTGGGCACTGTCCTTGGACATTTTTGCTCAGGGCTAGCACTCTGCCACTTGAGCCACAGCACCACTTCCAGTCTTTTCTGTGTATATAGTACCAAGGAATTGAACCCAGGGCTTCTTGCATGCTACCCAAGCATTCTACCACTGGGCTACCCTCCTGCCCCCCCGTGACTCTTATTTCCACTTAAGTACCATAAATCTGAAAGTGGCATGGAGGCTCCAGTGGTAAGTGATAGTCTTGAGTAGAAAAGTGAAGGAAGAGTGGCCAGTGCCTGAGTTCAAGTACTGGCACACACCAAAAAAGAGAGGGACTTGCAGTGGCTCTTCCCAGGTAGAGTTGTCAAGACTCAAACCTCGATGGAGAATCTATTATGAGCTCACGGTCCTGTCTTGTGTTGGAGATAGGTATGAGACCCATCTGGTGTGTATGTACCCCCAAACTGAGGAAGTTGGCACTCCAAGATGGAGCAAGAGAGGAAGCCTGGCTCAGCATTTCCTCCCCATGGGTCTCCAGACTACAGACCAGACCTCACAGCAACTCTGCCCACCTGGGATGCTCAGGCCCAGTCATCAGGAAGAAACAGACCCCAGTGGCTCAGCTAGTAAGTATCAGAGCCAGGATATGGACCTACGTCTGCCCCACTGTGAGAATTGGCCAATCTTGTTGCCCTACTATGTGCAAAGAGTTCTGTTTTGAGCACTCTTATTGGGTAATGAGAGAGAGAAAGAGAGAGAGAGAAAGAGAGAGAGAGAGAGAGAGAGAGAGAGAGAGAGAGAGAGAGAGAGAGAGAGAGAGAGGGAGGGAGGGAGGGAGGGAGGGAGGGAGGGAGGGAGGGAGGGAGAGAGAGAGAGAGAGAGAGAGAGAGAGAGAGAGAGAGAGAGAGAGAGAGAGAGAGAGAGAGAGAGCGCCAAGAAAATTAGTTAGGTCCCGGTGTGTCCCAGGGTGGAGGTTGCACTGTGGATGTGGTGTCTTGACAAAGGACAGATGTTTATAGCCAAGTAGTGGAGGCAGGGGCTGGGAAGTGGATTGTGAGGGTGAGATGTGTCTCCATAGACTCTCTTAGGAGCAACGACTGATGGCACAGCCAGTGGGGACAGTGACTTAGCTCAGTGGAGCTTCACAAATGGACCATTTCATCCTTATGGTGGATATTATCATTATCTTTATTTCACTGGGGCCCAGAAATGGAGGCCCAGGGAGATTACGTAACTTGCCCTTGGTCACACAGCTGGTACATGATACAGTAAAGGCAGGCCGGTCTACTTTCACTACCTTGAGGAGTTTACACGCCAGATGTAAGAGTATAGTCCTGGTCCTGGGTCTTCGTGAGCCTGGTAGGTTTGCACAGGAGATTAGCAGGTCTGGATAAGTGGGTGATTCTGGAGAAGGGTGAATCTGCAGGCTAGGTAGTAAGAATGTCCCTAGGAGATGGAAGCGAAGGCTACTGATGGGTTTAGATTTATAGACAAAAATACTAGAGAATTACTGTATACTCTACACACACTTGGTCATGTTATTAATATTTTATGATAACGTATGTTATCTGTAGTCAGTAAACTAATATGGATGTATTATTACTAATTAAAACTCATAATTTATCTAGATTCCTTTAGTGTTGTTGTTATATTTTTTTTCTGCTGGTCCTGGGGTTTGAACTCTGGACCTAGGCATTGTCTCTGAGTGTCTGCTCAACGCTAGTGCTCTACTACTTGAGCCACAACTTCACTTCCAGCCACCTGTGGTTAATTGGCCATGAGAGTCTCATGGACTTGCTTTGAACCATGATCATCAGATCTCCTGAGTAGCTAGGATTACAGCCACAAGATTTGTTTTTTCCTATGCAGTACTGGAAATAAACTCAGTCCTCTCAGCCCTCCTTGTTTCACTGTAATGCCCTTTTCCTTTCCCATAATCCTCACATCACCATAGATACAGAGCATGTACAGTTACCATGTCTTTTCAAGTGTCTCCTCAGACACCTTCTGGCTGTGATGATCTTTGACAACCCAGGAAGTCTGGAGAAGTATTTTGCTCATGACCTTTTAATAAGGTCTTTCTCATGGTTAGACTAGGGCTGTGTGCTTAGGGTAGGTGGACCACAGAGGTTAGACGATGCACATATTTTTCAGATCTAAATTCCTTCTGTTAGTTCAGAAGAAAAATATATTGCAGTTGCCATTATGTGATGGCAGTTTGCCTTGCTGGTAAGGAGTAAGAGAAATGAATTCCAAATACAAAAAAACCAAGATAGTACAAAAATCATACACCATGACCTCATCAGCAACTCTACAATTTCCAGATCTTTCTTTCTGAAAGAAACAGGTGTAGAAGCCAAAAAGCTGCTCTCTAACTCACCTTGGACTAAGTTCTCTTGAGAACAACTCTTCTTAGAATCAATAGGAACAGATACGATTTTCCTTTCTCCCTCCTTCCGTTATATATTTATTAAGTCTCTATTATGCTCTGGGCTAAGTGCTTTAGAGAGTGGGTTTCAGAAGGGAAGGCACACACTGAATGAGAACTATTCCATATCCCAAGTCTTACAGATATGGGTTTGTATCTGAGCCTCTGCAGCCCAGCAGAGAAGAGGTCATTCATTTGGTTTGGATGAAACTTGCCAGTCGAACACAATTGGGCAGGATAAGATGCCAATAAAATAACCCTATTAATGTACAGGGAAATAACACCTGCTCAAATGCCATCATAGTTCGGGTTAAAGAAGAGGGGACTTTTCCTAGAGAATCTCTCTTGAGAACCCTGCCGTGTTCTGCCTGAGTGATGCCAAATGGCTTTGCTCTGTCTCCTGGCTCTGTCCCCTGGCTCACCTTCAGGAAGCAGCTCAGTTTAATCAGAGGCTGTGACATGGTGTACCCAGTTCTAGTCCTTCAATCCCTGGCTCCTGTCCATGTAGCTTATGTCAAACCAATCTCTTGGAGCAGGCAAGACACTGCTTTGCAAAGGAATCCAAATCTCCAGGCAGAAGGTTTGGGTCTAATGTAACATTGGTGAAAATCACCTTTCTTAAGGCTTCCGTAGAAGTACTTTGTATACTGGTCTCGCATGAAGTTCTTTAGAACATTTCGAGATAATGATGTACTCCTGAGTCATTAATCACAGAGCTCTCATTATGTGCCAGGGTTGTTTAAAAAGCTCGATGGAGATTATGTCACTTAATTTTCACAACCCTCTGAGTGCATTAAGTCTTAAGCTCAGAGCTAGATTAATTTTGACCTGTGTGTGCAGCCATGGAAACTCCGCCTAGATTAAGACCTTGAGGATTTCTCCCAGGATCGCTGTGTCCTCTTTGTAGTCATTACTACCCCTTCCCAAAGACAGCCACTTGTCTGACTTCTCCCTCTGGCTCACTTTAAAATGACTAGAAGCATTCATTTGAGTCAGGATTTCACCGGATAGCCTTGAATTCGTGATCCTCTTACCTCAGCTTCCTGAGTGCTAAGATTATAGGTGTGCCCCACCACACCCGACCACTAATTGATATGTGATTCTTGTATTAAGCCGAAATTCATGTAACATAAAAATTAACCACTTGAAAGTGAGCAATCCAGTGACTTTTAGGACTTCATTGTGTTGTGCAACTACACACTCTATCTCCAGAACCCTTTCATCATCCTCCTGTAAGGAAACCCCAGGTCCATTAAGCCCTGAGCTTGCTCTAGAAGATCAGGTAAGTGAATCACACAGGGTGTGCCCTCTTGGGTCCGACTGCTTTCAGCCATGTCTGTGAGAGTCTTCCAGGTTGCGTGGTGGGGGCCAGTGTTCCCCTCATTTGCTGGATGAGGAAACTGAGACACAGTTAAGTAACCTGCCTGTGATCACTCAGCCATGAAGAATGAACACGATGTGGCTCCAATTCCCTGTGCCCAGATGGTGTGCTGTGGAGGAAATGGGGACTGCAGGGGTGAGGAGCGAAGGAGGGTCTTCCGGGGTTTCAGTGCATAGCCCTCTCACTGCGAGCCCAGGCCCATTGGCCAGTAGCCACCAACCACTGACCTGTTTGTCCCTCAGCTGTGCCTCACAGGTCCTCAGTTTCCCTAAAGCTTCCTGTTTCCCTTCCTTGCCAAGTTGTAGGAAGCCCTTGTGAGCCTTCGTGGTTAGCCGACCCTATGGTGCCAGACTTCTTGGGAACTTGAGTTAGGCAGTTTGTCTCCAGAGCTGGTGTTTGGAGAGTTCCAGCATTTACTGCTTAGCTCCCTCCAGGCATCCCCATGTCAGCTAGCTCAAGGCGGCCTTCTAAATATCCTTTCCCAGCCTCATGGCCTAGAGGACTCGTCTCCACGGAGCTTCCTCACAACTCGGTGTCTATGAACTACTTATGGAACTTTCCTTTAGCTCATGTTTTAGAAGAAGAACAAAGTCGAGTGTCCAGAGATGGAAACTCTGCTCTCGAACAGGAGGCTGATATCTTAAAATGAGTACTCATTGCGAGGTTTTTATTTTTCTGGTTGGTTGTGGAGCTTGAACTCAGGCCTGGGCACTATCCCTGAGCTTTTTTCACTCAAGCTCGTACACTATCATTTTAAACCACAGCTCCACTTCTGGTTTCCTGGTGGTTAATTGGAGATAAGAGTCTCGGGGACTTTTCCTGCCCAGGATGGCTTTGAACGTGGATCCTCAGATCTCAGCCTCCTCATTAGGATTACAGGTGTGGAGCCATTGGTGCCCAGCTCATTTCACTTTCTATCTTAAGATTTTATTAGCATGAATGCATTGTTAAAGTTTCATTATACATTGTCATACCTGGGTACGTACTGTGTACCCATCAACCTTGCCCTCCTTTATCATTCTTATTCTCCTTTTTCCTTCCCCTCCCCATTTTCTTAAAAACAACTTCAACAGTTTTCATTGCTCTATTTCCATATATGCATATAAAGTACTGGTTTCAGTCATCCTCACTCACCCTCTCCATTCACCAATCCTCACCTCTCTTATTACCAGAAAACTAGCAACTATCATCCTTTCCCAACGTGGCCGGTGAATGCCTGTGACACGATGTGCTCTCATAAATTGTCCAAATCCTTGATGGCTACATCCATTTTTGTGGGGCTCTGGGGTTCCTGGGATAGGTGTGAGTATTTCTCCCCTCTTGCAGCCACACTGTGTGCACCCGGGGAGTATGAATGGGCTTGCAGTGTCCCCATGCTGCAGCTCTATTATTCCCTCAGGCACCACGTCTTCCACTCTAGCTTTGTTTAAACCCCAGTGCTTCCCCTACCAAATGATTTCTAAGGGGAACACATAAGAAGAATGTTCCAGAATGCTCTGCTGGTTCAGGCGATGATTTGCCAGAGCCTGTGTCCTGGATTACAGCCTCTTTCTCCCTCAGCAAATCATGTGAAGCAAACTACTGTCATCTGTCAAACCCTGAATGTGGGGAAGAGCTGACACAGGGCCCGTTCCCCTAGAGCTGCCATCTCTCATGAACAGCGAATTCCTGGGTGTGGGAAGCAGACCAAGAGCAGGAATTCTCATTAGCTGGCCATGGCCAGCGTGACCGGGGCTGCGGAAGGCAGCTGGGAAGGGAGGTCACAGTGTGGGCAGCTGTGACCCACAGCTCACAGTGACCCACAGCTCGCAGTGGGCACTGGGCAGCCAGGGCTGTGACTGAAGTCCCAGCTGGCTCTGCTTGATTGGTGACTCCTCCCCGGGGAACCCCCTCCTACATCCCAGCAGTGAAAGGCTCCATGCCGTCAGAATATTCCAGACCAGAGCCAGCTGGGCTCTGACCCGTGGTGGATGAATCCGTGTAAATGGGAGTTGAACGTGATAGGTTAAATGTGCTGGGACCAATCCCTCAGATGTCCTGTAGATGGGGGAGCTCCTTGTCGTCTTCAGATGGCACCTTCTTCCTGCCTCCTGTCCCTGACCTTTCCTCTGCAGAGCTGAAGGACGTCTATGAAAGGAGTGAAGCCCACCATTAACCACTCAGAGGCCAATCACACTGCTTTCTTATCCCACCTCCCCTAATGCTCAGCACAGAACGGAGGTTTTCTCCTCCTCCATCATTTTCACCTCTTTCTCCTCCTCTTTCCCCCTGTACCATAGTCTCCTCCCCACCAACTTTGTAGTACTTCCTGCTTTTCCCAAACAAAATGAGTCACTTCCTTCTTTGTCTTGTTATCACATCCCATCATATCCCATCATATTTTATGAACACTATTTTTCTCTTGTGGACATATAAGAGTTTGTGAATAATTCTTTTCCTTTTTTAATTTTGGTTTCTAGGAAGCTCAGAGCCTAATTTGTACTTCTCCTGGATCAAGTAATTGCTGTAGGTTTGCTTAAGATTTTTTTTTTCTTTTTTCTTTTTTTGGTCAGTTGTGAGGCTTGAACTCTGGGCCTAGGTGCTGTCCCTGAGCAGTTCAGCTCAAGGCTAGCACTTTACTACTTGAGCCACAGAGCTACTTCTGGTTTTCTGGTGGTTAACTGGAGCTAAGAGTCTCATGAACTTTTGTGCCCAGACTGGCTTTGAACCTCAGCCCTCAGTTTTCAGCCTCCTGAGTGGCTGGATTACAGGCATGAGCCACTGATGCCTGGCTTTTTAAGTTTTGAGTACTGAGGATTGAACCCAAGGCCTCAAGCATATGAGAGAAATGTTTTACCACTTAACCAACACCTCCACTCCTTTAATTTGTACCTTTTGTTTTTGAGACAGTCTGGTTATCTTGTTCCTATTGGTCTCAAAGTCCAGATCTTCCCAAGGACCTGAGATTATAGGTGTATTACCATACCCAGCTGCTATAAGCCTTTTGAATTTACTATGTCCCTGACTTTCTTAAGTTTAGCCTTTCTTTCCTCTAGATCTGTCTATCTGTCTATCTATGTCTTATATTCATTGATGTGACCCATTTTAACATACTTTTGCATTATTAATTTGATGAAGTTCAACTTCCATTAAAAAGATACATCCATGTTTCAGTGGATGCCTTATTGTTCCTCCAGCTCCTTTCAAGCCTGAATTCCCTCCTGAATCCAGCTTCCTTGTAAATCTCAATGAGATGCCTGGTTGCGTCCACCTTTGTGTCCTTATGAAAGGACAGCTTGTGAGAACATGGGGATAGAGTGTCCCTTAGATTACACAGGACACACAAGGGAGCCACTCTGACAGCAAGCCCCCATTCTGTTCACATATCACATTGGGTGACTCAGGGAACTCAGGGATGAATCAGGGAAGTCAGGCTTGAGACCAGAGTGTCTAGTGTGACTCGCAGGCTGTTATTTCCATGAAAGGCACAGACTGGATACCAATCCAGTCAATTAGGAAGCAGCAAGCTCCAGGCCTTTTGAATGACTGTGGGAGATCTCAGAGGCAAACACCTCCTGAACCACTACCCTAGTCTACCAAGCCCATCCACGTGCTCTTCGAAGGCTATGTGAATTCTTTCCGGTTCACATAAGTAGAGCAAGACTTTCATAGCAAGGAAGGAGAGTGGAATAGATGTCAGGGAAGCAAAAAAAAAAAAGAAAGAAAAAAGAAAAAAAACCATGTCTAGCATTCATGAAATTCATTGTTGATTCTTTTCCTTGCCACCTTGAACAAGAAATTGCTCACAATGTGTGGTTGAGTAAGTGGAGAGTTTGACCAAAGGTTTCCAAGTTAAATTAAAAGACAGAGGGTCTAGTATTCTATCAAGTTGTAGGGAGACATAGGTAATACTATGCAGAAGGAAGGATATTGAATTATTTTCCCACAAAGAAATGATAAATATTTGAGAGGATAGATATGCTTTTGAGTATTACACAATGCATATATAAATCAAAAATATCACCTGGCACTCTATGGATGTATACAGTATTTATGTGTCAATGAATACTTTTTTTTTTTACAAGTAAAAAGACAGAAGAAATTGTATGATCCAGTTGATTTTTAGCAGCATCCTGGGTGGGGAAGGCAAAATTGGTCCATGAATCACAGAATGGTGAGTCTCTCCCAGCCAGGTAATCTTGAAGAAGCCATTGAACTTTTCAACTGTCAGTATCCCAACTCTGTAAAGTGGACTGATTGTTCCTAAATTTACATAATGTCAGTAAGTAGACTTTCCAAGAATGGGATGGAAATAGTTTAACATTGAGATGAATGGCACTGGCATTTGCACTTTCTCTAAACCTCTTGCCCTTTTTTCCATGTCCCCAGTGTCTAATGAGGTCTTAAGCACAGCTGGGGAAAATGAAATGCTGCCTAAACCAAGGTCTACTCATCATCCATACCTCCTATGTTCTCCAAACCTTTGCAGAGCCTAGATCCTTAGATGGAACCCCACTGATAATAATGATTCTCACGCGGGGAGCTCCAGTACTGTGTCTCTCACAGACTGCTAGGGCTGTTTCTGTAGCTGATTTTGTTCTGTAATCACTCATGAGCTAATCTTGTCCATACGCACTGATCTCCTCGTTTTTACCCGTGGTGTCAGTAACATTCGTGTTGGCTAACTTCTGTTCCTCGTACTTTTCCTTTGATCCCTCTTCATCTTGTGATTCTTAACATCAATGCATTCGGTCTCAGTGGGTGTGCGGTATGGGATTTGAACTCAGGGTCTCATGCTTATTAAATAGGTACTCTATCACTTGAAGCCCTCTCAGCTTTAGCTATTTTTCAGGTAGGGTATTCACATTCCTTGCCCAGGCTGGCTTAAAACCACATTCTTTCTACTTTCAAATCTTGTGTGGCTGGGATCATAGATGCACACCACCATATTCCACTTACTTTGATGAAATGAACATGGATGACATTTTCCGTGGGCCAGCCTCAGTTTGTGATCCTCTTGACCTCTATCTCCTGATGGCTGAGATTACAGGCAGGGCTACCATGCCTAGCCTCTTTAAATCCTGTCTTTTCTTTTTTGGTTGATTTCAGGGCTTGAACACAGGGCATGGGGGCTTTGCTCAAGGCTAGCACTCTACCACTTTGAGCCATAGCTCCACTTCCAGTTTTAGGTTGGTTAATCGTAGATAGGAGTCTCATTTACTTTCCTGCCCAGGCTCGCTTTGAACCACATTCCTCAGATCTCAGCCTCCTGAGTAGCTAGGATTACGGATGTGAGCCACCAACATCCAGCTGGGCTTTGAGTTTTCAGTTATGAGTTCATCTTTTTACCCATGTCAGTAGAGCTTCAATTCCCAGTCCCTAAATTAAATAGCCTCTCAAATGCCAAGTGACCTGAGCATGGTTTGGGTCTTTTCTTCTACTGTTCTGTGATGACCTCTCTGACACACATCAGAGTCCTCAGATCTTTTCCTCTAGTCACTCTTATCTTTGTTACCATCTGGCCTCTTATCCTACCAACCCTGAATGCCAGTGTGGCCTCAGCTCTGACCTCATCCAACCAACTTTGCATGGTGGGATGGTCTCTTCTCTGACTCATTCTGCTCCTTCCTCCTTCTGTTTCCAAATGCTTCCATTTCTATTTCTTTTTCTTTCCTTTTTTTTTTTTTTTGTCAGTCATGGGGCTTGAACATGGCGCTTGGGCGCTGTCCCTGAGCTCTTCAGAACAAGACTACTGCCCTACCCCCTTGTGCCAGAGCTCCACTTCCGGGTTTCTCGTGGCTACCTGGAGATAAGAGCCTCATGGACTTCTCTGCGTGGGCTGACTTTAAACTGTGATCCTCAGTGCTCAGCCTCCTGAGTAGCTAGGATTACAGGCGTGACCACTGGAGCCTCACTTCCATACCTGTTACTGTTTCTGAAACAGCTATTTGTTGATGTTGTCCAGTTTAATGTTTCCAGCCATCTCCTATTGGGAAGCTGAAATGCATATGTTAACCATATGCCACTATTTCTTTTTTTTTTTTTTTTTTTTTTTTTTGCCAGTCCTGGGCTTGAGCTCAGGGCTTGAGCACTGTCCTTGGACTTTCTCAAGGGTAGAGCTCTACCACTTGAGCCTCAGCACCACTTCCGGCTTTTTTCTATGTATGTGGTACCGAGGAATCGAACCCGGGTCTTCATGCATGCTAGGCAAGCACTTTAACCACTAGGCCAAACTCCCGGGCCCATATGCCACTATTTCTATGACTGTTGAGTTGACAAATGCGACATCAACTACTTAATTCACCTCAACAGGAAAGATGCAGCGGGGGAAAGCAATGAGATTTACTATGTACTCAGAGCTAACGGTGCGCCATACCTTATTCAAATCTTTTAATCCTCTGCTATCTCATTCATCTCTGTTTCACAGGTCAGGCCAGGAAACTAAGGACCAGGGAGGTGTGCTAAATTGCCCTTGGTAACACAACTGGTAAACAATGCAGCTGGCCTTTAAGCCCACACCCAGTTAGAACACTTTCTTTTCATAGTCTTGTGTTCCTTTCCCTTTAGAAATGCAGACTCCAATGAGATTGAAATTCCATGAGTCTGGGTTCCTGTGTGTTACCTTTTATGCCCTCTTTTGGAAAAGGCCCTGATGGAATTGGAATAGTTGTTATATGTTTTGTAAGCCCAGAGCAGACACGGCCCCTGTCTCAAATTAAACCAGCTCAGCAGTTTGCAGGCTTGGGTGAACAGCTATAGAATGTCACGCTAGTTAATGTCAACCCTGAAATACCTTACTGCTGGGCTCTAGAGCTAGCAGAAAGCTGTGAAAAATGTACAGTCTTCTGGTATCTGTTCCTAGTAGGCTGGGGTGTGCTGTGTTCTGGAATTATCTGCTTGCTTGTAATGGTTGGGGGAAAAGGAGGAAGGAATTCATCCCTGGCAGGGCCCATTTGTAGGTAGGCATAGAGTTTGGTTATTAAAGTTGACTCAAGATGGGAAGGAGAAATTGGTTCTTCCAGGAGCCCAGGTAGGTGGTAGACAGTTTTCTCCTGGTCAAGCACAGGTGAGAGGTTGGAGAGTTGTCTACAGGATGTGGCCCACACTAGGTCCCTGGCTTTTGCCTACCATATTTTCCTGGGTACTTCGTAAGGCTTTTTCCTCTGTCAGCTTACTATCTTTGCTTAAGAAAAGCACTGTAGTAGACGTGACATTTCAGACAGAATTTGTCCCATAAATTCTTTTATTTTACAAACATATTGCATGGTTCCTTTTTGCATTTTTCTGATGAATTATCTGCCAAATCTTATGTTCATGGAACTTCTGAGCTGTGTAGTCCAATGACTTTTATTTATTTTTACTTTATTTGGTAGCCATCACATCGTCACTTTTTAAACTTTTAAAAAAGTTAAACAGCTGAGTGCTGATGGCTTATGCCTGTGATCCTAGATATTTAGGAGGCCGAGATTAGGGATCACAGTTTGAAAGTCTGTGAGAGTCTATCTTCAATTAACCACCGAAAAGCTGGGAGGAGAGGTGTGGCCCAGGTGGTAGAGCATCAGCCTTAGTGACATAGCTAAGGGACAGCACCTAGGCCCTGATATCAAGCCTCAGATCTGGCACACGCATACAAAATTACAATATACTACATGAAAACCTTGTTTTGCCCCACCAGACAAAATTTGTTTATTAAAGAATTTATTAACGTTGATTTTTACATCATATTTTAAATGACAAGTTTAACAAACAAGTGTTCAAGGAGGGAATCTCTATTTACAATCATTGGGACTTAGTATTTATTTATTTATTTACTTATTTGCCAGTCCTGGGCTTGAGCTCAGGGCCTGAGCACTGTCCTTGGACTTTCTCAAGGCTAGAGCTCTACCACTTGAGCCTCAGCACCACTTCCGGTTTTTGTTATATATGTGGTACCAAGGAATCGAACCCGAGTCTTCATGCATGCTAGGCAAGCACTCTACCACTAGGCCAAACTCCCGGAGGGACTTAGTATTTAGAACTTAATCAAAATTAGGCTAAGGGTTTGTATGTCATAGAAACATATTAATTTATGAAGTAAAACATTATGTCTATAGAGTATAGGTTTTTATGTCTATATAGTTATGTTTATATTTCCATTACCATGTCCATAGCTTTGGGTATGCAGTTATTGAGTCCTCGCTCTTGTACTCTTTGGATTTAATAGCCACATATTAAGGATACCATGCGCCTTTTGTTCCTTAGGTCTTGACTTGTCTCACTCAACATGATTCGCTCTAGATTCTGTTGGCTATGTAGAATTCCATTGCATATATATATATATATATATATATATATATACACACCACATTTTCTGTATCCACTCATCTGCAGTAGGGCATCTGGATTGTTTCCATTGCCTGGCTATTGTAAATAGTGCAGAGATGAACATAGCTGAGCAGGTGTCCTTATACTATCTTGGGTCATGATGTTTAGGATAGATGCAAATTTTTTTATTAAAGAATTTATTAACATTGATTTTTACATCATATTTCAAATGACATATTTAACAAACAAGTCTTCAAGAAGGGAATCTCTATATACAATCACTGGTACTTAGATTTTAGAACATAATGAAAATTAGGCTTAGGGTTTGTATGTCATAGACAGGTATTAATCTATGTAATAAAGCATTATGCCTATAGAGTCATAAATTTTTATGTCTATGTAGTTGTGTTTATATTTCCAATACCATGTCCATAGCACTGGGTATGCAAATACTGAGTCCTCGCTCTTGTACTGTTTGGATCTAATAGCCACATATTAAGGATACCATGCACCTTTTGTTCCTTTGTCTTGACTTGTCTCACTCAACATGATTTGTTCTGGATTTATCCACTTCCCTGCGAATACCATTATTTTATCTTGTCCCATCAGATGAATTTTGTTCACAAATTAAACCTTCATAATATCATCACTTTTTATCTTGCATTAAAAGTTCTCTGGATGAAGCAAAGATGTGTGTTTCAAAAATACAGAATTTTTATTGTTATTATTCAGGTGATGTACAGAGGGATTATCTGCTTTCATAAGTCAGGTAGTAACTACGTTTCATTTTTTGGACAATGTCATCCTTTCCTTCACTTTCCATGAAGATGTGTTTTAAACAATAAAAAACTGATATGGGTTTGGGAGATGGGGACAGGGGAAAGGAGAGTGATGGAAGAGGCAAGTTTGACCAAGGTACGTTGCATGCGTGTGTGGACATGGCAAGATAAATTCCTCTTGTACAAGTAACTGTTGCTAATAAAGCAATGTGAAGAAACAAAGGAAAAGACCATCAGCTTCCAGTAGAAATTAGTGACAAAGCTTTAAAAAGAATAATTGGGCTGGGTGTGGTGGCTCACACCTATAATCCTAGCTATTCAGGAGGCTGACATCTGAGGATCAAGGTTCAAAGCCAGTCCGGACACAAAAGGACCTGAGACTTTTATCTTCAATTAACCTCTAGAAAACAGGAAGTGGGGCTTGGCTCAAGGGTAGAGTGGTAGCCTTGAGCTGAAGATGTCAGAGACAGTGCCCCGGCCAAGTTCAAGCCCACCAGAGGGAGAGGGAGAGGGAGAGAGAGACAGAGAAATTGGCCTTTAACTTTTTTAATGCAAAAGATTTGAAAACAATTAGTCTTCTCTTTTTTTCCCCACATAGATGCAATGTATTAGAATAGTTTTCGTTCATCATTGTTCTCTTTTTCCATTCCCCTCATGCCTCTGGACAATTCTCTAGCTATACTTTTGTTATATTCATATATATGCATATATATATATACACACATACACATACACATGTATGTAGACTAGAATTTTCTAATGAGAAAAAAACCATGGTATATGGCTATTTGATTTTGGCTTATTTCTCTAAATATAATCTCCACTTCCTTGTAAATTACATAATTTTATTTTACCTCATGGCCAGGTAATATTCCATAGTATATGCGTGGATATGCATATGTGTTTATTACATACATATATATACATCCATGTGTCCCATATCACATACAGAGTCTGCCAGAATCTTGATCTTGGACTCCCCGACAAATGAGGAGTAAGTCTTTGTTGTTTATACTCCATCCACGGTGACATGATCAAATGCTGACTCTTCTCAAGCTTCATTCCAAAGACCTCACCTCCTCCTAGAATCCCTCTGTCTTGACAAATCACCTGCTCTTACAGGGGTACACACTAGCGGGGTGACCCTTTGTGTGTTAGTGAGTTACTCAAGCCTCAGTTTCCTCAGCTGTAACATGGCTGTGGTAGAAATTGTACTTGCTCTGTGGTGGAGAGACCATTACTGCAGCGCTCTTCCTATGGCCCGTTGCTTAGACATGTCATCCTTTCGGGGCCTCCCCAGTCATCCCCGGTGCAGTGTCTATGAACTTGCTGGCCTCTGAGAAGCAGCTGAAGATTCACTGAGCTCTGTCTGCAGCACCTGCCAAGTCATCATCAGTAACTGTGCATGGACCCAAGCCCAGAAGTGCTGCTTTTCTTCCCCTTCAGCAAAGAGAAGGGAAAGCTACGCACTCCAATTATGTGAAAAACTTAGTGATTGATGTTTGCCCAGCCACTGTGGATCAAGGCCAGTCCCAGGCCATACAGGTGGTATTTAGCAGAACAAGGACTTTCATCTTGTTGGTACCAAGGCCATTTCACCCCACAACAACATGCTCCAGCAAAAGATGAGAATGAAGGAACTGTTTCTGAATTTCCTTTAGTTTGTTCTCTGTTGTACCTTTCAGCGAACCTCAGGGAGTAAGTTCATAGAAAAGCAAGAAACAGCACGAGCCCTCCCTGTGTTTGGCCCTTTTCTCTGCCAAGCCCTTTATGATAACTTGTTGATCTGCATGGAAAGCCTTACAGGTGGCCAGGTGTGGTGGTGAACATGTGTAATTCAGATGCTCAGGAGGTGGAGGTAGGAGGATCGTGGTTCATGCTTACTTGCGCAAAAAGTTCAAGACCCCTATCTGTAAATCTGTAAAACAAACTTTGGCTATTAAAGGGCTGGGGGTGTGCCTCAAGTGGTAGAGTGCCCACGTAGAAGGTTTAACTCCAGTGCCACCAGAGAGAGACAGGAGGGGGGAGGGAGGGAGGGAGGGCAGAGGTGGAGAGAAGGAGGGAGGGAGAAAGAAGGAGAGATTTTCTCACTGTGGACACTATTTTAACCTGCACTTTACGGATGTGGAAATGCAGGTGAAGTAACTCGCAGAGCCAGCCTTGGTAAGTCACAGGGCTGGCGTTGAACCACGGGCTCTGAGACGTGAAAGCCTGTGCAGCACTGCTGGACAAGCCTGGCTCAGCCTTTCCAGTTCCAGTCACATGTGTCACTCAGGACATCTTTCTCAGGCAGTTCCTGGGTCAGCCATTGCCTCAATGTAGACCCAGGACTTCCCAGGGGAGGGAAGGAAGGAATGCCATCCGCGTGTGCGTGGATTTGTTGTCTGACACCGTGAGAGTAGCTGCTTCCTTGGTGATTCTAGCTGTTTCCATGTACTTAATTCTCGTGGGAAATGTTTGTTGTGGGGGCTATGTTTTCTTCCCTTTTAGAGACTGGGAAACAAGAGGTTAATAATGCAAACGCTCCCAGCTCCCAGATGGGAGAGCCTGGATGTGGACATAGAACTATCACATAGACTCTCCCACTTCCTAGGAGGCATTTGGAGTGAGAGAGAAAAGGGCAGAGAGCGGTGGGCACAGTGGGAGAGGTGGCCTGTGAGGTAACCAGCCAGTCCTGGCCAGCTGGAGCTGGATTCATGTGGCAATCCACGACCTGCTTCTGATAGCATCTCTGGGAATGGGCCTGGAGCACCCGTGAGAAATAGTACAATCACAATCATTGAGCAATGTAGCTGCAAGTCTTAGGAAATGGAAAATTCTGCAAAGGAAGGTTCTAGGCATTTGGAAAGGCAGAGGCCCAAGTCTATTTTCTCATTCTTTCCCCTGAATCTACTCTGTCTCTTTATTCTGAACCTAGTCTAGGGCTTACACTGTAAAACTTGGTGGGCTCCCCTCGGTTTTCCCAGGACCCCTCCTCCACCACACCTTTTTGACCTGTTCTTGTGACATTCCAGTTCTTTCCGTTGCTATAGATGACATTTTTGGCAATCCTTCTTGAAGGGCTAGCACAATCTAGTGATCTGGACTCTTAGGCAACCTATCTTGGGTGGGATAATTAAGAAAATGACTTATTTAATTCTACATTAAAAACAAAAACCCAGAAAGCAAAAAACCAGCACGAGGCACTGGTTGCTCACAGTTATAATTTTAGCTACTCAGAAAGCTGAGATCTGAGGAGCAGAGTTTGAAGCCAGCCTGAGCAAGAAAGTTGGCCAGACTTATTAACTACCCCCAAACTGGAAGTAGAGCTATGGCTCCAAGTGGTAGAGGGCTAGCCTTGAGCACAAAAGCACAGGGACAGAACCCAGGCTCTGAGTCCAAGCTCTATAACTGACAAACAAAACAAAACACAAAAACTCCCAGCATCCATGGGTCACAGCGGTGGAGTGAATCTCTCAGGCCACACAGTACTGGAACCAGAATCATCCTGCCTCTGCTCAGTTCAGAGCTCAGTCCTACAAAGGAGTGAGTCAGGGTGGGCAGTCAGTGTAGACAGGAGTCTTGTCTACACCCACAGCTCTGTCTTTCCACATCCATGTGTCTTCTGCACAGTGAGTGGGAGGAACTTGGATGTCCTCTAGGGGACACTCACCCTGGAAAGATGTTGGTCAACAGAGCCTCCTTCAAAACATAGGTTCAGTGTCTGTAGCCCCTAGGGCTACCATCTCCAAATGCTGCCTTTGTGACTTCTGGGGTGGGGAGGAGGGGGTCAGCTTTCTGGAAAAACCTGCCCTGAGACAGAGCCCAGCCTCAAGGAGGAACTGGTCACTAGGCAGAATGAGACCCCGTTTTGTCTGTGCTCAGCTGATTGGAAAGGAGGTGAATAATCATTTAGATGCTCATTGCAACAGGTGCCCAGGTAGCCGCTGGTGGCCTGGATGGAATGTGGCAATGACAAGGCTTGCCTCATCAGGAGAGCAGAGTTACCGGGGAGTCCCTGGCAAAGGCGCTGTGGGACCCAGCCCTGGGCGTGCCTCTTGCTGCCCTGCTGTCTGTTGTTGCCTAGGTGGCTGGTCCTTCCCAGCTGCCCTGTGTGGCAGGGCCTTGCCAGGATGATGTGGTGTGGCTCTGGAGAGAGAGAAGGGGCCCCTCAGGGTGGAGAAAGCCAAGCAGGTAGAGTGGTGCTGACAGATGGCTTGATAATGATCAGAATGTACATATCCCAGGCCAGGAGGGACAAGCCAGCCGCTGCATATGCAGGAAAGAAAACTCTCAGGGATGTGTCTTTGCCACTATTGGGTTACGGAGAATCTGTGTGTGGCTTCATTGTCTATTCTACCTCGCTTCTAGCTCTGTAGGGAATGGAGATTTATGCTCCATTTCTAATTCTCTAAAGATCCCATCAAGATTAGTGAATCCTATCCATCTAGGCATCTGTCTGTCTGTCTGTCATGTATTATCTTCTACCTATTTACTGATCCACTATCCACCGAAATACTATTTTATATTGGGACTAAAAACCAAAACTCAAAGAACACAAAACCCACCAAAGGTGAGTGTCATTTACATCACTGCCTATGTACGTGTACAGGGTGTCCACAATGACAAGTTCGCACAGCACACTCTTCCCATTTCAATGCATTGGTGCCTCGATCATAGGTTTTCACAGCCAAGGAGCTTTCCAATCTATGCAGATTGGAGATTTGAGAGGATCCGACTCTGGAGCAAGTCACCATGGCTTAGTCAGTCCAGCAGAAGAAAACCCAGGGAAAAGGAGAATCGTGAGGGTGGCTGTTACCTGCCTTCTCTGTGCTCCTTTATTAGTATTTTTAAAATGAGCGTGTATCATTTTAACAAACATATTTCTATTTTACATGTTTAAATGTTTTTAAGTAAGTATTGGTAAAATAGTATATTCATCACAGTCATTTCTTGAGTTTTTTCATTTTTATTATTATAAAAGTGATGTACAGAGGAGTTACAGTTATGTAAGTCAGGTAAAGAGTACATTTCTTTTTTGGAAAATATCACCCCTTTCCTCGTTCTCTCCCAGTTTTGTTTTTTTTTTGCCAGTCCTGGGCCTTGAACTCAGGGTCTGGGCACTATCCTTGGGCTTTCTCAAGGCTAGAGCTCTACCACTTGAGCCATAGCACCATTCCTGGCTTTTTTTTCTATGTATGTGGTACCGAGGAATTGAACCTGGGTCTTTGTGCATGCTACCCAAGCACTCTCACCACTAGGCCAAATCCTGGCCCCTCTGTCCCAGTTTTTTCCTCCCATCCCCACCCACAAGTTGCATAGTTCATTTTCAACATAGTGCCCAGTGGATATGACTGCTGCATTTATTCACTTTGTCCCTCCATTTCTGTGTCCCCCTTACCTTCCCAAAGATAGATAAACGAACAAATGGAGAAAAGAAAACAAATACAGCAGCGAAGGAAAAACACCTTGTTTCCACTTTCTGGAGTTCATCTCAGTGAACAATCTATATGATCGGAGGCACACAGGCATTGGGCCTTTGTGTTCTTCTTCTAAGAGTATTCCTCCTTTGGTCTCACTGCGAGCTTAGAGTCCTGTGTAACCTACCATGTCCCCATGTATTTTACGTCTAGCTTCCACACATGAAAGAAAATATGGGCTGGATGTGGTTTTGAGAGGGTGACCATGTGCATAGGATCCAGTTGGCTTTCTCCTCTCCTTGAGCTGGAGGCTTGCTGTCCTTTGGGGATAGGTATAGTTCCTTTATTACCATGAACTGGACCTTGGTTCTCCTTCAGTGATAAACTTTCCTTCTTCCTCTCCTTCTCTACATCTACCCTTTTCTTCTTCTTTTGCATGACCCTTGCTAAGCCCAGGGTGGCTTGGAACTTAGGATCCACCTAGTTCTGCCTAGTGAAGCCTGGATTACAGGACTGTGCTCCTCCCTTGACATTTTCTCCCCTTCTCTTGCTGTTTAGCTGAGACAAACTGGGAGTCTTCAACCACTTGGTCTGCAATAGGTGCTTTTAAAAAATGCTTAATCCTTTCCTGGTTTTCTCCCAGTACCTGTTCTTTCCCCACAGTTGTGACAACACACCCTTCCAACATGAATCAACCATGAGATGCCCTATTGATTTAGTAATGGCCTTGATTCATTTTATTTCTTTATTTGGCAAGGATGATATATGTGTTGGAGACAAATACTGATTGCATTAGTGCTGTGATTTTAGCAACATTAGATTTTTTTTTTTTTTTGCCAGTCCTGGGGCTTGATCTCAGAACCTAGGAACTGTCCCTGAAATTCTTTTGTTCAAGGCTAGTACTCTACCACTGGAGCTACAGTGGTACTTCCGGCTTTTTCCATTAATGCGATACCGAGGAATCGAACACAGGGTTTCATACTTGCTAGGTAAGCACTCTACCACTAAGCCACATTCACTAATATTAGACTATTTTTAATAGCCACAAGTCCCAATATTAGATTGTTTTTTCTAGTGTTGGGGATTAAACTCAGAGCCTTTAGAATGCTTGGCAAGGGCTGTAACTCCAGGTTCTATTCCCAGCCCCACCATGTTAGAATTTGAAAACAGAAATAGGCTTCTCAGAATCTAGCAGGTAAGCACTCTACCACTAAGCCACATTCACTAATATTAGATTATTTTTATTAGTCACAAGCCCCAACATTAGATTGTGTTTTTTTTTTTTTTTCTAGTACTGGGGATTAAACTCAGAGCCTTTAGAATGCTTGGCAAGGGCTGTAACTCCAGGTTCTATTCCCAGCCCCACCATGTTAGAATTTGAAAACGGAAATAGGCATCTCAGAATCTAGCAGGTTTACTAGCTTATCTGAGTGATCCAGAAGAAACATTACTACGCCTCAAGTGACTGGTTGACCCACTCATTGGCGGATCTGCCTGGTGGATTTACTTGGCTTCTGAGGGAAGTCATCTGTTTTCCATTGCCTCTGTGTGTCCTGTGCTGGGTCTTCTTCACCATACATGCGAATTCTATATGGGCAGAGGCCGGGAGTCCTTTTCTCATGTATTTCATATTTTCCTGGGATGCTTAGATCTGGATCGTAGGTTTTAAATATCACTTACAAGTGGTGTGACTCCCAAAGTTGTCTCCAAAGACACCAGACATGACAGTTTTACGTGGCTATGACATACTCCAAACCAAACTCTGGGTTTCCCTAGACCTGCTTCTCCCCAGTGGCTGCCTTTCGGTTAATGTGACCACAGTGCTCAAGCCCCAAACCAAAAGAGCCATCTTCGATCGTCTCACACGTCCTACATTTGAACCACAGCAGATAACGTCCCTCCACCTCTACCCATCTGGTTCCCAGTGTGGTTACCCCAACTAGATCTGTTTTGTGCCTTCCAGCCTTAGGCTCACCCTCAAGAAACCACCTCGCAGCCATCAGGATGTATAGAAACCGCAAGGTGAGCTATACTTTGTAAGTTACAATCGTGCCTAGAAGACCTGTTAGTCTGACCTATGGAGAGGATAAACGTATGTTTTATATTGCCAGAAGTGGTGTCATCCATCTTTAATTCTAGTTACTCAGGAAGCTGAGATAGGAAGATCTTGGTTCAAGGCTAGCCTGGGGAAAAAGTATAGGATGCTTTCTAGAACTAAAAGCAAAAAGAACTGGAGAAAACCAGTGTCTTAAAATTGCTTACAATGTTTCATAAATATTTTTAGGATTAAACTTAGGTATTTCATGTTAATTTAATTTAATTTTTTTGTATTAATAAGTACCTGATTATTTGAGTCTAAGGCCCCTGATGCCTGGTTTGATAACCAGTACAAAGCAGAGATTCGGTAAATGACTGTTGAGAGAAAAAAAAAACCCAACAAAAATATCTTCAGTACTGACTCAGGTACTAACTTTCTGTATGACCTTGAGGTGGCCTTGACCTTAATCTTTCTCCTTTGATCAAAGTAATGGCTGGGATCCTGTGATGCAGTATGATAGTTTCTATTCTCTACTATTTTTAGACACAAAGGGCCAGTCATAAGCCACTGACATGGTTTCATGATTTGCTAGTGGGCTGTGATCCCCCGAGACACACAGTCTCACCACAACACAGCTGACCTTCTCTGTGTGCTGAGAGTGGTCGACTTTATAGTATTGTTCGGTGGCTCTCAGCCTCGGTTGCCTATTCAAACCATGGAGGTAAAAATAGGACATCTCAGCCCCACCCAAGCCCAATGAAGTCAGAGCCTGTGGGCTGGGGCCTAGGGATGACTCAAAGCCTTTCAGGTGATTTGAATGTGCAGTCGAGCTGAGAATCGTGATAACACTCTCAGTTCTCAAGCAGCCCTCTGTTGTAGGGACTCGTGTATGCCCTTTTAGTCTTTTCTTTTCTTTAATGAGTAAACTGAAGTAAGTTAATTCCTTTGGTGGAGTTTAAATGAACTTACTTCAGTTTGGATCTATTCCATAAGGAAAGGTGGAAGATGAATACTGCTTGTTGAATGACCAGCCTTGAAACATTTAGAACTGGCCCAAAGCCATTACCAGAGTTTGAATGTGTCTCCCAAAGCTGGATTGAAGATGTGATTCCCAGTGTACCAGGGCAGAGAGGTGAGGCCTTCAGAAGGTTATTGGGTCCCAAGGGCTCTGCTATCAGGAATGGATAAATCCATTTAGGAATGATTGGATTCATAGATCAGATGACTCCAGGATCAGTGGATTAATGGATCAACCCATTCACGGATTAATGAATTCTTGCTGGCTTGTTATAAAATCCACTCTCAGAGCCACATGCTTGGTTTAGCTCACTCTGTGAGGCTCTCCTCTTGGGCAAGAAGCTGAACAGATGCCAGCACCATGCTCTTGAACTTTCCAGCTGCTAGAACTGTGAACAAAATACAACGCTATTGTTTATAAATGACCCAGTCGATGGTAAACAGTGGTAGCAACAGAAAATGATCTATGACCCATGCAAGTTTTGGCAGATGTAAGAGTAAATCTCAGGGCCCTTGGTCCCTGTCTTGGCAGACTGCCACCTCAGCGGGCCACTATTTTAGCAAACAAAATGACATCATGTGCTGTGGGATGCAATGTGGTGGACATACATCTGTGAAAAGCCTGTACAGGTCACTCTGCTCTACTGACGGGGGAGGACTGATGTCCCAGAGGGCAGGGACCAAGCAGGCCCTCCCTTTGGCCCCCACACCTCCTCCACCAAATTGAGTATTGTAGTCATTTCTCTATTAGAATTAAATAACAACATGCATCTGTTACTATTATAACTACACCAATGGTAATTTTAGGAAATCCTACCAGCCCTAGCAAAATATTAGTAAGAGAAGTAAAACCATTTAGACATTTCTAAAAGTAACTTTCCTGCTCACAGTTAAAAGAGGTGAGGAGTTGGTATGTGTTAGTCTAGTTTTCTATTCCTATGACAAAATACTTCAAACAATAAGCTTTAAAGGAGGATATGTTTATTTGGGTCCATGGCTCCAGATGTGTTTGTCTGTGGTTGGTTCTATTGTTTTTGGGTCTGGAGTGAGAGGCAGAACATTTGAGTGGGAATGTATGGTGCAGCAAAGCCACTTCAAGGCCAGACCCCACTGATCTAAGCTCCTTCCTCTAGGCCACACCTCCTGAAGGTGTCACCAATCATGCTGGTCCTTTGGGGAACATTTAAGACCCACATAGGAGCTTGGCATGGCAGTCCATTCCTGTAATTTCAGCGCTCAGTGGGTAGAAGTAGAGAACTCAAAAGTTCAATGACAGCCTGGGCCATTAAGTCAGATCCAGTCTTACAAATGACCTAGAGTGTAGCAGCCTGGGAAAAGGGTGGCAGAAACAAACCAAAGGGTGCAATTTCTTTTTCCTTTCTTTCCTTTTCAGAGTCAGTATTTCCTGTCTCCAAAGTGGCAGCTCCCATGGTTCCAGGGCACAGAGCCTTGGGTAGAGTCAGTGAGACGGGCTCTCTGCTGAGATGAGCTCTGGCTTTTCACCTCTCTGATTTAGCTGATTTAATTTCTTCATCTAGAACCCCTTCCTACGCTTCCTCTTGTTGCATTCCATCCATCTATCCATCCATCCATCCACTCACACAAGCCTCTGTTAAGCACCAGCAAATAGGATGAAAATAATCCTAGAAACCCGGATTGTCCCCTCTAGGCACTCTGAACCTAGAAAGTGCAGAGCAAGGCATTGTGGAGCCTGAGGGAGATAGTTCATCTCAGCCCCACTTAGGGTCCCCTTGTCCACCCGGAGTTCACCGCTGCTGGAAGGCAGGTGGTCCAGAGACCAGGTCATTTTTCCCCTGCCATCTCAGGCAGGTTACCCATTCTTTTTGTCAGCTCACCTGTAGTCTCCATGCTGTGTGATTTAGAAGACACTTATCAAACACTTGGAACAGGGAGTAAATCTCTTCGTGCCTTAGACCTCCTCAACTGCACAGTGAAGGAGGTATAATAGGGCCCATGTACCTCATGGGAACTCCTGTGGGGATAAAGAGAGGAGGGACATGACTACTTGCAATGTCATATAAATCCTGGGGAATGGAGAGCATAGCCAGGATGAGAATAACCTATTCAGAGAAGTTTAGTCATGTGCTTAAGGTTTCACAGGAACTGGAGTAATTAGAAATATTTATCTGAACTTTGACCCACAGCCTCCTTCCCTACCTGTCTCTATCCAGCAATCAACCATTGGCAACTGCTTGCTTGCTGGCATCCTCTGCCATATCCTTCTTAGCTACATGCAGGACTGGCCAGGAAGCCATTGCAGTAGGGTTGGGCTCAGTAAGAAGGCAGCATGGTAGATTTCACCTAATGCCTGAGGCCCCTCTCTTGGAAAGGGGTCAGGATGATGGGTTTTCCTGGGGCTGAAGATGTTTACTGGGTCAGGCAGACTGATTGCAAAATGGGGATTAGGAAAGGGCAGAGGGGGCAGGGCCGAGGATGTCAGGGACGTGGTTG
Source organism: Megascapheus bottae (assembly GCF_031878675.1). Lineage (NCBI taxonomy): Eukaryota > Metazoa > Chordata > Mammalia > Rodentia > Geomyidae > Megascapheus > Megascapheus bottae. The sequence continues at coordinate 57,002,795 of NC_143517.1, forward strand.
GACCCCAGCAGACCCTCCAGCACAGCCAGGCACCTGCCAGCCTCGGCAGCAGGTGTTTCTCAGATCCTATCACTTCCAGGGCAGCGGCTGTTTGTGTGCCTGTAGCCCGCAGCCCAGGTGTGTGAGGCCGAGTTCTTTAGAGGCACATGTGGTGTCTAGTCATTTCTTAGCCCATATGTTCTTAGCAGGCACTGTTCCCAGTGTGGCTGGGCACCGGCTCCCTGAGATCACAGCCCTACACCACTTGTCCCCTCCCCATAGCCAGCTCCCAGCACATCTCAGGTGCGCCTTTGATGACTTCCATAGGGGAGGAGCATTTGCTGGCCATCTGGAGACCCCAGGGTCCACACCGAGCAGTGTTCAATGGGTAGAAACCGGTTCCTTCCAGGAACTGAGGTAATGGAGCATCTGGTAAAAGGCAGGGGCTGGAAGCAGACGTTCAGAGACCTGGAGTTCCATAACGGTCACATGATCTGTGCCTTCTGTTCCCAGAATAGGGCCCACAGTTTCTAGTTAACCACTCTGGAGGGGTCTTGTAAAGAATGAAATGTTCTGATGCCTTTTTTTTGTTACTTACTTTATTTTATTTTATTTATTTATTTATTTATTTTTTGCCAGTCCTGGGCTTGGGCTCAAGGCCTGAGCACTGCTCCTGGATTTTCTCAAGGCTAGGCCTCTACCACTTGAGCCACAGCACCAATTCTCGCTTTTTGCTACATATGTGGTACCAAGGAATCGAACCTGGGTCTTTGTGCATACTAGGCAAGCACTCTATCACTAGGCCTACTTACTTTATTTTATTTTGATTGCTAGGTTAAGTATCATACATACATACATACATATATAATACATATTTTAGTACCATATGAAGGGGTTTTAAACATGTCAGTTTATGAGTACAATATATCTTAATCAATGTCTTAATAGTATTTAACATTTCCTTAGCTAAAATCCAAATAACATCGTGATATCTTTTTGAGTGTGGGTGACCTTATTCTAAATACTGTCACCATCCAGTTGTGTCAGGTGTCTGCCAGACAGTCTGCCTGGAAAATCTTAGTGGGCCCAGGACATAGGTTCTGGAGCCCAAAGATGTGGGTTCAAATCCCAACTTTGCCACATCCCAGACTTGAGACACGGAGTTAACCCTCTGTGTTTTGTTTACTAATCGCTAAAGGAGGGCAGGAGCTGAACAATTGTGAACACCGAAGTGAATAAAGGAGTAGTTCCGGGGAGGTTTCAACTGTGACCCAACTCCCTGTGTGTGGAAGGTGAACAGGAGCAAAGCAGGCTTGTAATCTCCATCGACTTCAGACAGAGACCAGAAGGAGACAGGAAGGTGAAGATCGTCCTGCTCGGGGCTTCTCACGAAGAGGAAGAAGTGAGAAGCCTTCCACACGTCCACTTTCACTTTGGGAAGCATTTGCTTCTTATTGTTGTTTGCCCACAGGAAAGCAGAATTCAGAACTGGTCAACTGGCACTGCGGGCACATATCCCGTCCACCCTAACCTCTGGTTATCAACTTTGCTGTTCTGTAGTCCAGGCAGCTGGGACTTCCACAATGCAGGCTCTGCTGCTGGAAGAGGGGCGATGAGTACTGGACTGAGTCCAAAGACCTGATTCTGGTTCTGGAGATCCAGCTTTGGATTTGGGGAAAAGTCCTAACAGTTCCCTGAGCTCCTTTAGTGAAATGGAGATTGCTATAATACACTATTGGAGAAAGCAGAAGCAATGGTGGTGTAATCAGGAAATCCCAGTGTGCTGGGAATGGGGAGGTGGACCTGCCAGTGGGTTATGTGCCTGTCCACAGAGTCACTGCTCAGCCACCCTCAGCAGTGCCCAGACTTTCAGCCTGCAGGATCCAGGCCTCAGAAAGCCTCTTACGCTGAAAACTAGCAGAGTGCTAGGGGTTCATTGTGGTATTTTCATACATGCCTATCATGTACTTCCATCATATTTCCTGCCTTCTATTTCCCTCTTTACTTCTCCTCCCCTGTCCGTCGTTTCCCTATTAGTTCCCCATTTTCTTTTTTTTTTTTTTTTGCCAGTCCTGGGCTTGAGCTCAGGGCCTGACCACTGTCCTTGGACTTTCTCAATGCTAGAGCTCTACCACTTGAGCCTCAGCACCACTTCCGGCTTTTGTCTATGTATGTGGTACCGAGGAATCGAACCCGGGTCTTCATGCATGCTAAGCAAGCACTTTAACCACTAGGCCAAACTCCCGGCCCACCCCATTTTCTTTCATGTTTTTCTCTTCTCCATTTCCCAAAGAACAAAAGTGTGATGCTTGTCTTTCTGAGTCTGGTTTATGTCACTTAACTTTATGTCTCCAGTTCACTGTGTGTATTCTTTGTCCCTTTGTCAGCTGGTAGGCCTTTAGGCTGATCTACGTTTTGGCTCTTGTGAATAGTGCTGTGATAAACGTGAGGATACTGGGTACCAGTGTGTCTCTGTTGTATACCGACTTTGATTCCTTCAGTTACATGCGAGGAGTGGTATCTTCTCCTGAGGAACCTCTATGCTGATTTCACACTAATTTATATTCCCACCCATAGTATATAAGGAGTTATTTAAACTTTATTGTTGTTATAAAGGTGATGATGTACAGAAGGGTTACAGTTATACGTCAGGTAAAGAGTACATTTCTTTTTGGACAATATCATCCTTTCCCTCTCTCTCCTTTAGTTTTCCCCCTCTGACCCCTACTCAAAAGTTGTATGGTTCATTGTCAACATAGTGTTTAGTGAGTACCACTGTTTCATTTGTTTATCTTTTGTCCCACCTTTTCTGTGCCCTTCTTTATATTCCTGACGATGGATAAACACACAAACAAGACAAAGAGAAAAGAAAAACAACAAAGGGGGGAAAAGCACCTTGTTTCCATTTCCTGAAAGAATTCTTTTTAACTCACATCTGTGCCAGCATTTATTCTTTTCTTCAGCTTTTACTCTTTATAAGTCACCTGGCCCATGGTATTCAGTTCTAGACACAGAAAATGGATCAAGGCAGGAGTGAGGCCATTTTTTTTTTTTTTTTTTTTTGCCAGTCCTGGGCTTGAGCTCAGGGCCTGAGCACTGTCCTTGGACTTTCTCAAGGCTAGAGCTCTACCACTTGAGCCTCAGCACCACTTCCGGCTTTTTTCTATGTATGTGGTACCGAGGAATCGAACCCGGGTCTTCATGCATGCTAGGCAAGCACTTAAACCACTAGGCCAAACTCCAGGCCCGAGAGGCCATTTTTTATCTTCATGAGGAAGCTGATTTCCTAGCCAGCCTCTGTAACACTGTAACTTTGGTCAAGTTGCTTTCCTTCTTTGGGCTGTAGTGTCTTTTGTGATGTCAGAGGGGGGGTGGCAGGAAGCTGCCAGGGTGGCAAGGGGTAGAGAATAGATAACATGTGAAATGACCACAGCACTGTGAGAGCAATGGTGAGGAGTTCTAGGTCTCACTCCTGCTTCAAGAGCAAGTGGGATATGTGACCTTGGGCAAATCACCTTTCTCTGAACCTGTTTCCTCCACCTGTAAGTTGAGAACGGCTCAGTGTGGGTACCCAGCCTGGGTACACATCACAATCAACCCAAGGCCTGGGTACGAGGCAATGCTATCGGGCCCCACCCCTGCCCACTTAATTAGAGTACCTTGGAGGGGCTTCAGGCTTAGTCCCAGGCCCTCCAGCAGTGGCTCATGCCTCATTGTTGGGGGTCTCTGATCCAGGTGCTCCGGGGGGTTCCTTTGAGCTCCAGCTTGTTTGATTTCTAGGAATGTTGATACCTCCTACCCATGGGCCTGCCATTTTCGTAGCGAATCTAGGTTTTTGAATTGTGGCTTGCATGGACTGCAAGGCATGTGCGCTATGGGCAGGTTGTAGAAAACCTCCATGACTGGGCCCCATTCCAACCAAGTGAATGAAATCTCTAGGGGATGGAGCCTCCCTATTTTAAAATACCTCTCCAAGGTGATTTACCATGCCTTCACACAGGTGAGAGCGACTAGTTTAAGAACAGCCAGCAAGCCAGTGAAAAGCAGATATCTCCTCACCTGGTCCCTGGAACTGGGGCTGGTTTTGGTCATTTGACCATAGGTGAGGTGACACCTCCCCTTTTGGCACTCTCCTGGACTCCCATGGAAGAAAGTCACTTAGCAAGACTTCAGGGGAGAGGCACGGGAAGGAGAATCCAGATGGTCTGGCTAACAACACTACCCAGCGGTTCACAAGCATGGCCATTTTGGACTTTCTGGTCCCACCTAGTGTGTGAGCCAAGGAGAGGCCAGTGGTCAGTGGAAATGTGGGAAGTCTTAAAGCACAGTTGTTCAAATAGTAAGTCTGAGGATTGTTTCAAGGCCATCGGTATCAGACATGCATCTTCCCCTCCCTTTGCACTCAGTCTATAAGCAGAAGAGGTGATATGGATGGGTGGAGGGAGCAACATGAACTCGCCCCGCCTCCTCGGGTTTCGGATCAGCCTCAGGAGACAGACAGTCTCTGAGGGCCACATGGGTGCTTCTGAGGCAAAGGTGATACCGACCTCCTCTGGTCTGGTGGCTTCTGGAAACCTCATCTCACAGGTGGCTTATGTTACCACGATTGCTGACCTCTATTTCTGTCGACACTTGCGGCCATTCTCATTCTGTGGCCCCAGGGCCCCGGGAAGGCTTGGCGCAATCGAGAATGAGTTAAATGCTATCTGATCATAAGTCAGAGAGCCTGTTTTCGTTTTTTCAGACCCTGTGTGTCAGTGACTCTAATGCAATGTCCAGCAATGTCTTGAGCAAGTGGCCGGCAGGGGACATAGGACTTTGTTTACTCAAGATAGCACCAGCACGCAAAGGCAGCTTGCCCAACTGGGTTTGTAAGCCGTGGTTACAAGACCACCATTGCGACAGGATGGCTGGGGGATGGCCCCAGGAGGGCGCCGGTCCCTCCAGGCCAAGTTGGGGGCCCATCGTCCATTTCTGGAGCCTTTGGGACCTGTGGGTTTCTGGCAATAAAGAGGACAAAAAAAAAAAAAAACCAACAGAATTGTGAAATGCTAGCAGATACACAGTGGTGGGATGGGGAGAAGGACAGACAGCTGGGGGCAGGAGGCTTCTGACACACTGCTGGAGGAGATTAGGAGGGTGAGGAGGGTCTGGATGTTGAGCAAGGCCACAGGGACTTAAGCTTTTGGGTGCTGCGAGGAGAGGCTGGGAGCAGCTCTTATTCTTTCTAGGTCTAATGGCTCCTTCCGCTGGAAGATCAAATCGTTCAAATTCTTCATCCTCCCTCTTGGCCAACATCGGAATTACAACTGTCATTGTTGTTATTCCTCCCCCCACCCCCACCAGCTATCTAAACATCATTGAAGATCTAAGAGCACTTTGCTATACAACGAATTCTCTCAACAATCCTGATGTACCCATTTTGTAGTTAGGGTAAATTGAGGCTTAGAGAGGAGATCAGTATTTGATGTGAGACTCCAAATCAGTATGTTTCACAGAAGTAGAAAAATGGATTCAAAATGGAAGCCACATATGTGATTTCACATTTTTCTGGTAGTCTCATTTTTTAAAAACGAACCCGGGGCAGGGGCAAAGCCAAGCAGAGTGGTATACACCATTAGTCTTGGGAAGGCTGAGGCAGAAGGCTGCTGACTCTGAGGCCAGTCTGAGCTATAGAGAAAGTCTGAGGTCAACATGGGCCACATAGAGAGATAATGTTATAAAAAGGTAAATTACTTTTAGAAATATATTTATGATTTAATTGTGTGTGTGTGTGTGTGTGTGTGTGTGTGTGTGTGTGTGTGTGATTTCAGTATTCATTTGGCATAAAAACTGTTGATCGAACTTATGTTACCTTTTTCATATCTGGAATGTATTTGTCCTTATGGTACATTTCAACGTGGACTCACGTTCAAGTGCTCAATGGCTTGCAGCCAAGGGGTTAGAGGGAACATTCTAGAAATTTCACAGGCCTATGTTCCTTCTCCCTCTCAAAGCTTCTCTGCTGTTCTGAGGGGAGGAATTGGGGCGCAGGGATTGTCTACATCCTTCCCAGCTCTGAATGTGTCTGATTCTAGAATGAAGCCAAAATCCTGTATGGTCATAGGACAGAGAACAGGGCCCAGGAACTATGGAGAACGAATCCCAAACAAACCTTTGTAGAAAGAGCTGGTGGAACAAGCCATGGCAGCGTTCCTGAAGGGAAGACGAGGCACAGGTAGCTTCTGACCTCTCTTCGTGACTGTGCATGTATGTACGCCAGTGGCCTTGGGGCCCTCCAACCCTTCCAGGCCAGAAAACATGGTACACGTACCCCATCCCCCCCTTCCCCGCCCTTGCACATCTCTCCTGACTTAGGTGGTCATATGTGTGTGTATGTGTGTGTGTTTGGTCACTGGGTCACAGTGGACAAAGCCCGTTTCTTTTTTTTCCTAGAGGTTAACTGGAGATAAGAGTCTCAGGTCCTTTTGTTCCCTGGGCTGGCTTTGAACCTTGATCCTCAGATCTCAGCCTCCTGAGTATCTAGGATTACAGGTGTGAGGCACCGCACAGGCCCTGAAGGAGCTTTTGAACCCCACATTGCCTCCTCTCCCTCTGCCAAGCGTGCTCCTGCCCAGAACAGCCCTCCCTGTCTCCCATTCCAGCCTCACCTGGCTTCCAGCACCATTACGGTTCTGAAAGCTCCTTTCCCCTATCCTATCCCTGGTTTTTGTGCTGGTACCAGGGTTCGAACTCAGGACTTGGCAGCTCTACCCTTGAGCGGCAGCTCCGTTCTGGGCAGGGCTGGGGTAGGTTGTTGGCCCAGGCTGTGAGGTCGAGAGGAAGAACTGGGGTCCATGGTATTAGGAACTGTTGCCTGGGTGGGCTTGAAGGGTGTGTATGCTTCGGGCCTGAATTAGCTGGTGACCTGAAACAGCAAGGAGAGGACGCCTGATCCACAGGAGCTTAAATACGTTTTCCACGAAGTAAGAAGCCTGGAGGTGGACAGGAAGAGCTGGACAGACACCAGGAGGCTCTTCCAGACCGTGGCTCTGCATCGGGACAGGTGGGGACATCACACTATGGGCCAGGAAGGAGGAAGGAGCAAGATGTGGATTCCGCTGGGGCTGTGGGTTTTGACAGAAGTTGTGCACGTCTTCCCCAGGCCCGTTTCTTCCCAGCAGACAGCTCACAGCTGCAGCGGCCCGGTGATGGCCCCGGAGGACAAGGTGGGCGGCTGGGTGGGCAGGCCTCCTACCGGACATCGCATCTTCAGCCTTGCCGCCCATTGATGTCCCGCGCCTGGCTGTCTGTCATCTTCTGTAGGATGTGTGTGGGGTTCCAGGAATGGAGGAATGGTGGATAGATGAGGCTATGGAATGGGCAATAATTGAGGCTGGCCTCCTCCTATTCCTACTCGATCAAGGAGATCTAACAGCAGCCTCACAGTCTCTGGTCCCATCTGGCTTTGCGTTGACATCCAGGGGTCCCTAGAGTGCTGGGTGCTGGATCCCCTCAGGGCACTTGTCCAGAGATGGGAGGGGGGCTGTGGAAAGGGAGAGGGCAGGGGAGGAGCGCTGCACCCAGCTCTCCCAGACAGGGGCTTGAGCCTGGCTGGAGTCAGGTTCTTGCCGGGGTACATAGCTCAGGCTGCCAAGCAACTCATAGCTGGGAGGTGGGGGTTGGGGAGGGAAAGCTGTGGGGTGCAGGGCCTCCAGTTAGACGCAGGCTCAGTGGTGACCTTGCCTTCCTTTACCAAAGGACACCTGGTGACTCAGCCCTGCCAGACTCCTCTCCCTGACTCACTGGATTTTTTTGACTGAGAATCCTGGAGCTTGTCACCTACCCTGGGGGGGAGGGGGTCTTGCTCAAAGTGTCTCTAACTCTTTCAGGGCTGGTCTCTTTGGGATAATTGCCCCTAGATGCTTGCATGTGTCATCTCACCCCCTGGGTGGCCTGCTCTCCTTCCCATGGGTCTTTGCTTTCTACAATCTGACACGACTCTCGGCTTCCTCCAGGAAGCCTCCTGGGATTGCTCTCATCGCTCACTTCCCGGGAGCACTGAGAATGGACTTGACATCTGCAGAGGGTGGGTGGGGGGGTTCCAGTCTGAACACAGGAAAGCAAAATCCTTTGCACCCTTAAGTCCTCTTGCTTGTGAACATTTCATCCCAAGTGCACATGCATATCAACTTCAATAGCTGTGGACCTGTACTTTCTGTGGCAGGTGGGCTGTGGGCTTCCTGAAAGGAAGAAGAGAGCCTTGTTCTTCTGGGGACACAGGCGTGGTTATTGTCACCACTGCCCTCCCCCTGCACACTTAATTTCCCTTAGTTTACTTTTCCTAGAGTTCAGTGACAGATGAAGAAAGAGACAGAGCTGGGATGGAACCCAGGACTCAGGAGATTCAACACCATTTCCTCCCATCACACAGTGTGCCTCAGCCTCAGTATGACTGGGGGGGGGGGGAGAGGAGGAGGGATGAATTTTCATGTAGGGAGGGCTTTTTCCTGTTCATCACAGCATAGCTCACAGCCCCTCTGGCTGTGACCTCTGGGGGTCCCCCCCCCACCCACCCAGGCTGCTCTGGCTGGGTATATGGCAGGTGTCAATGCATACAATGCCTTTGCTTTCCAGGTCTGCAGGTGGTCCAGGATGGCTTCTCCAGTTGTGTAAGAGTAGGGGCCCAAGTCCACCCTCGTTCCTTTCTGCAGCCCACTTAGAACTGAAGTGCTTGTCCCATGGGCGTGGGGCATGCTGGGATACTCAGCAGAAAATGTGTCCCTTCTCCAGAGCATGGGCTGTTCCAGGGCCCTTCATGGGTCCCCATCTCTGGGAAGGGAAGGGAAGGCCTGGATCACTGAAGCCGGAGAGAGAGAGCCCAAGTCTGCTTCTGGATCTAACACAGCCTTGCTCTGTCCTTCCTGCCCTGCCTCCCCACAACCCTTATTTTCCTCAACAGTGAAAATGTTAGGCTTCTACTTTGTGCAAGCAGACTTTTAGAAACATCACTTTGGGGTGTCAGAAATGTGGTGTGAAGTGCAGGGCCGTGATTCTCAAAATCTGGTTTGGGAGCCCATTTGGAGATAGGATCAGCTCGTAAGACCTCCTACTTCAGCCCAAACAGCCTGTGGCCAGGGGCAGATGGGAAAATCCGCTGTGGAGGGGGGTTAGGGAAGGGGCTTCTCTACTTAACTATTTCTTCTGTTCTGGAAAAGACATCGTATCTGCTGTGTGCAACGGGTTTGCCACTGTTCCTTCTTTTTTATTAAAATTGTTATTATAATGGTGATGTACAGAGGGGTTACAGTTAATGTAAGTCAGGTAAAGAGTGCATTTTTTATTTTTATTTTTTGGTGGGTTATGGGGCTTGAACTCAGCCTGGGCGCTGTCCCTGAGCTCTTCAGCTCAAGCCTACCACCCTACCCTTGAGCCAAGCCCCACTTTCCATTTTCTAGTGGTTAGTTGGAGGTAAGAGTTTCAGGTTCTTTTGTACCCGGGCTGGCTTTGAACCTTCATCCTCAGATCTCAGCCTCTTAGTAGCTAGGATTACAGGCGTGAGCCACCACGCCTGGCAAGAGTGCATTTCTTTTTGGATAATGTTACCCCTTCCCTCAATCTCTCCCAGTTTTTCCCTCCTTCCTCTGCCCGTAAGTTGTGTAGTTCACTTTCAATGTAGTGTCTGGTAAGCACCAGTGCTGCATTTGTTCAGTCTTTGCTCTACCCTTTCTGTGCCCTCCTTTACCCCTCACCCCAAAGACAGATAAATGAACAAACAAGACAAAGAAAACGAAAACGGCAACAATGAACAGAACCCTCTTGTTTCCATTTCCCCACTTCAATAAACGTTGTTTTGAATGATCAGATGCACACGGGCCATGCACCTTTGTGTTCTTCCCTTAAGAATATCCTGTTCTTTTTGGCAAAAGACAATTAATTTTATGGTTATTATTTAAGTGTTGTACAGATGGATTACCATTTCCTCAGGCAGGCAGGGAGTACAATTCCTTTCAGACAATGTCACCTCTTCCTTCACTTTCAATGGTGTTTTCCTGCCCCGTCCCTGCCAACTATTTGTCATTATTCTTAGTGAATTAATAAAGATTCATTTCTCACACTCAGCTTCAAAGATAGTGAACAGGGATGGACAGAGAAGAGAGCCCTTTAGGGGGTTCTCATGTGTTACTGGACAGCTCTTGAGACCAGAGCTGGGGGAGTAATCCCACAGAGGCTTGGGGACCCTGCCCTGTCCCCCCCTCCCAAACTCTCCACACCTGTCAGATGGGAACAGCAGGCCTTGCTGCTTGGAGCCTGTGCTCAGCTAGCAGGGGTCACTGGCCTGGGGGTGGGGGGTGGCAGGGGAGAACAGTGGTGATTTATAGGAGTCCAGCTGCTGGAGCTGGGGCTCTGAGCCCGGACCCAGCCTCCCCCTTGCAAGGTAAATATGTGAAGATTGGGAAAGTTGGTCAAATGATAGGAATTGCAATTGTGAAATGGCTTCAGATAGGGGACTGAAGGCTGCCGTTTCCCTTTGATTTGATTGTAGGCACTCTCACGTGGGTGAGACTCTGTGGTCTCTTTTTAGTGGACAGGGATGAGAGCGGGCTCTGGCATAGGGAAGATGGCCTCTGTGTTCTCTGGACATGGAGCTCTTGGAAAAGCCCCAGGCCCAGGCGAGCGCTGATTGCCCCAGGGGCCCTAGCATTAGATATGACCACCGAGACTGAGGGAAGAGCCTTCTCTGTTGAGCGATCGCTGTCCCCCCACCCCACGAGGTGCCCGGAGCCATCTTACCCCCACTGGTGTCTGCAGATGGGGCCCTGGGTCTGCCAGGGGCATGGTCAGTCCAGCGGTCAATGCTCCAGGCTTGATCTCCCACCGCTGCCAGACACACTTTGGAGGGCGAATGTGCTGAAGTCATTCCGTCCATGCTGTCTTGAACATCTTTAGAGGTTCCCCACCACAGCCCTCACTTCCGCTGTAGCTGCTTCTAAACCTTGCACATTTCCACGGGCTTCCCTCCCACTCTTGAGTCTAGCACCTGTCCTGTTCATACCACTCTGGTCGTTTCCTGGGTCTTCCAGGAGCCGAGCCTCTCCGTGGGGAGAGGCGTCTCCTTCCCTGTTAACTTGGAGATCCTGCGGATGTAGAGTCCAATGCTGCTTCCTCGGGAAGTCTCATGCAGCCTCAGATCCAGGTTTGGTGCAGAATTGTTTACCTTTCTCTCATGCTATTGCTTGCATCTCAGAGACACTGCAGAATGCCATATCCCAAACCCACAGGTTTCCCAGAGTGCTGGCTAGTGCAGATGCTTGGTGCTGAGTCTGTGATTGGATGCTTGAACACCACCCTTGGTGGGTAGAAGGTTCTCACTTACAGACATCTGGAGTAGAAGCACAGTGCTTGTGGCCGAGGACACACCTGGCTTCATGTCTTTATGGTATCTGATTCACCTCTCAAAATCTCTTCTTCATCTTCTATAAAATGGGCACACATACCCCCCACCCCACATCTAATTGATAAAATGGGTTATTTTGTATTGGCCTGTGGGTCATACTCTTCAGATGAACACAGAAACTGTTACTGGGATTAAATTTTCACTTGGAGAAGGGCAGGGGGATGCTGTCTCTGTACCCCAGGTTCTTTTGCATGTTTTTTTGTGTGTTGGGAGATTGGAAGAAGCTTCTTCTTTTTTTTGTTGTCAGTCATGGGACTTGAACTCTGGGCCTGGGCATTGTCCCTGAGTTCTCCAGCTCAAGGCTACGGCCCTACCCCTTGAGCCACAGCACCACTTCCGATTTTCTGGTGGCTAATTGGAGATAAGAGTCTCACAGACTTCAGTGCCCAGGCTGGCTTTGAACTACAACCCTCAGATCTCAGCCTCCTGAGTAGCTAGGATTACAGGTGTGAGCCACCATGCCTGGCTGGGAAGAAGCTTCTATAACAACGACCACAAGCTCTTTCTCCTTGGTCTGGGCTGGCCGTGCCTTCCCCGTAGGTGGCTAGAGACAGCCAGGTGGGGGTGGTTTGGCTTTTTCACAATGGCAGGTTCCTGAAAGTCACCCCAAAGTCTAGGCTGGGCATTGCTGGGTGTAAGCCAGAAGGGAAATAGAGAAAGAGGAAGGAACTATTAGAAAGCAGAGAGCTGGGAGGTGAGGACTAGGCAAAGCCTACAGCCTGGGCCTTGGAACTGCAGGGATCTGGGACTTGGAGGGGATTCAAGGCGCGGGGAACTCCAGCGAGGCAGACCAGCCGGAGCTCCATGGCAGGGCCTGGCTGTCTTGGCCCACGGCCCTTGTCACTGACGGTCCGGACACAGCATTCTGTCCATTCAGGGAACCACCGTGGCACGCAGCACCCTGTGATCCCCAGACTCTTCCTGACTACTTTCAAGCCTGCTTCCTTCCCCCTCCCCTCAAAAAAGCAAAACCAAAACCAGAAATGGAAGATAATGGAGGACTCACCTTGTAGGACAGTCCTAGGAAGCTGCAGAAGTGACAGGCCAAGTTGTCCGGGACATTGAGAAACCCCTTCCTCAGGCCACCCACCAATCTCTGCTGCTCTGGGCCTCCTGGGCTCCCTTTTTTGTGGGGGCAATGTGGACACCGTTGGTCAGCCAGCTTGCCACAGGTCTGTCCCAGGGACAGGCACTCACTTCTGGCAGGTGCACCTGGCTGCTGACAGCTCTCCCTCCGTCTTCCCACTGGGCCTGCAATCTGTCCACTCCTCAACTTTTCCAGCTCCCTGTGAGACCTGGGGTCTCTAGTAGCTTCCATTTCTCCTCCCCCTCTCTGGTGTCTCAGTTTCCAAACCTGTTCAGTAGGGACAAAATTTCAGTACCAGTTGTCAGTGAAGTGGATGAGTTCTGTTCGATGTTCAAGGCCTGGTGACCATGTCCCAGTTTGTCTGGGTCTGTCCACCTTACGTCCCTGTCCCTGTCAACCTGTAGTTACTAAGACCACCCTCTGTGCCTTTCAGGAATGTTCTGGATTGCATAACAAATCCTGCACTTAGCAATCTCTTGCTGTTGATTCCAGAGTCTTCTTCCGTTGGTCCTTGTATAGAGGCAAGAACATGGGCATTTCTCTGACCTCTTGGCCCAGCTCAGTCACCAAACACCGTGTGGCCTTGGATAAGTTACTTCCTGGAGCCTCTGTTTCCCCAACTGTTTGACACAAAGTCACCTCTCTGCTGGGGGCTGAGGCCACACGCTGGTCTCCTCTCCTTCCCTAGGAGGTGCCAGGGCCTCTTGGCTAGGAGATAGGGAACTGAAATTGCTCTTGCTGCTACTAAAGGAGCCACTGTCACCCCATCTTCCCAGACATGGCTTTGTCTCTCTGGGTCCCCGAGTGAGCTGACCAGTGTATGTCTGCACTCAGTGTCCCGGGCCCCACTTTTCCCTTTCCCTCTGCTCTTCCACCACAGGTAGGAGATACGCCCCTCACCACTGGACTAGACTCATGTCAACAGCTCCGAACACATGGCCTGACCTCTCTGAACATTTAAGGCTTTTCAGCCTTGAGATTAGGCAACAAGGCCTTGTGATCTTTTGCCAACTCCAGTAGGTTTCTGGCCTCAGGTGCCAGGTTGTAATGGCTTTATGGGACTGGAAGACCTCAGTTTGGATTCTGGTTCTGCCTCTCCATCTCCGTGTGACCTCAGGTGCCCCTCACTTTACCTCTGGGCCACCATTTTCTCAAGTGCAGCTGAGGCAATCTTGGATCTTTGGGAAATGGCAATAAGGTAGATCTTGAAAATTCTTGCTCAGGTCTAAAGTAGATGCTTGATAAACCCCTGTGGCTCGCTCTGCACTCACCTCCTGGCCATTTTGCTGGGCCAGGCATCCACAGGAGGCCCATGGAAACCCAGTCTGCTAACAGCAGCATGTTTTCTGAATTTAGAGCTGTGTGATGTATGAAAGGTTGAGGGCAAAGTTGTATTCAAGAAAATTCAACAGACTACTTATCTAGCTTGCCTATGACTGTAATCTTAGCTACAGAAGAGGCTGAGGCTGAGAGGATTTCCATCTGAGGCCAGTTCCTGCAGAAAATGTTGCCAGACTCTATCGCCAATTGACCAGCAAAAAGTAAGTCTGAGGGTATCGCTCAAGTGTCAGAGTGCCAGCCTAGCAGGCTTGAAGCCCAGAGATGAAGCCTTATTGCCCCCAAAGTACACCCTCCCCCCCTCAGCCCCCAAAACCAATAAAACCTCAAGATTTTTCTGGGAAGGTGTCCCTAGGGAGCCTGGATGTGGAGCAGTCCTCCTGCAGGAAGTTTCCTCATCTCACCGGAAGAAGCAGGCAGGGCCCAAACATGTGCCTACCTAGAGCCAGTGAAGCGCTCACGAGGCCCTTTGTCCTCGTGGGGTCTCATTTCTTCTCCCTCTCATCTCTGGATGAATGAAGCTCAGAGAGAGACTGAACTGTTATTCATACCCAGACCCCTCTGCTACCTTCTCATGTGGGTCACCAGGCCCTCATCTCCTTCCCTCTTTCTGCCACAAAGGTGTCTCTTGCTATGGCTTCAGTTTCCTCTCTTCTCATACCTGAGCCTTGCCTCCCACCTACTTCTCAGGGAACCTGTGCCTGAGTCCCCTGGGCCCCACCCAGGCAACGTGTTATTAGCTAAAACACAGTGACCCAGCTGCCTAATGAATGCTCTCCCATGTCCTGTCACTGAGGCCAGAGGCAGGTGTCATTAGCCCCATTTTAGAGATGGGCAAGCTGAGGTCTAGAAACTCCATTTATGACTTTTCCAAAGGCTCTCACGGGTCAGTGGTGGCCCGATGCAACCTCTCTCTCCCTTTATTCTCTTTTCCTCACCATGAATAGAGGATGAGAAGGAAGAACTGGACTTGGGGAGCTTCTGGCCGTTCCTTGGAGATGGAAGAACACAGTCGGGTGTGGTGGTAGTTCTAGTTCAGGGTGACACTGGAGATTAGTGGGGTTGGAGGAATCCAGGCCCCTTGTTTGCTGGACACTGATCTTAGGGGAACAGTGCCCCCCCCCACTCCAGCTGTGACTTGGTGGCAAGATTGCTACCTGAGGCCATCAGCACCCCTGTACCCCCTAACATTCATACTGAGCACATCCCACAGAGCCCGGGCCGGGTTAGAGACACCCTGGGCCCTGGCAGATTTTGTTTACGGTGCATATTTCACTTCTACAGGATCTGCACAGCTGTGGTCTTGCCTCATCGATGTTGCCAACCCTGAGGGGTGGCCTTCACACCCCATTTGCTAATTCGCACAGTTCCTCTTTTGGGCATGTGCTGGTCCCTCTACATTCTCGTGGCTGCGTGGAAGTGGACCAAGGCCGGGAGGGTGACTCAGAGGGGAAGCCCCTGTGCCGAGGCTCCCAGCAACTCCAGGGTTGTGTAAGGGCTGCTTTGGAGGAGGGTGCAGACGAGCTGGTGAATCACAGCCCGTGCACATGGCTCTGGCCGACCAGGCCTTCCTCCTGCACTGTGGAAAGCAGAGTTTCTTAAAATGAATCAGCAGCACCCGAGCCCCAAATCTGTGGGAGGAGGAGGAAGAGGAGGATGCGAATTACACATTTCCAGAGTACTGGGGGTCTGGGAGCGGAGGTTACAGGGACTCAGGGCTTTGGTTTCCTCAGAGACTCAAAAAGCCTCCCTGACCTACAGGAACTGCCGCTCCGAGTCCATAACACTTAACCGTATCAGAGCCACTGCTGGCACTTAAAGAAGTCTGAGGGATCAAGTGGTTCACTCCGGTAACCCTAGCTACTCCAGAGACTGAGATCTGAGGATCGCAGCTTGAAGTCAGCTCATGCGGGGAAAGTCCAGGAGAGTCTGATATCTCCAACTAACTTCTGAAAAGCCACAAGTGGAGCTGAGGCTCAAGTGGAAGAGTGCTAGCCTTGAGCAAAATAGCAAGGCACAGCTGTCCAGACCCTGAGTTCAAACCCTGGTACCTATACCTACATACCTACTTACCTACCTACACACACACACACACACACACACACACACACACACACACACACACACACGGACTGAAGGTGCAGTTCACTGTTGTTGAATGGAGATATACAAGCTGTATATGCAGGCATCCTGATGCAAATTCTGACCCTGTTGGGGAGAGGGATGGAGGCTCATCCTGCTCTCTCAGCTTGGAGGCAGAGCTGGGAACCATTAATTTCTGGAATGGGACCATACCAAATTTGAAGTTCAAATTCAATATGGCCACATGGATCAAATTTCCAGACAGAGCTGAGTCTTAGCTTTTGGGAAGTAATATCTGACCTTAGAGAGTATCAAAAACACATCTAGGTGTAGTGACACATATCTGTGATCTCAGTACTTGGGATGTTGAGACAGAAGGATTGCGGGTGTGAGGGCAGCTTGGGTTATATAGAAATACTCCATCTCAAAAAACCAACCATGTGGAAAGTAAGCATAGCAAGGTCAAGAAGCGAGACTGTCCTCGGCCCTTCCCCTGCCTCTCAGAGGTGACACATGTCTGGAACGGGAGCTATAGGAGGCAGAGATAAGATCAGGGTTGTCATTGTCAGTGCTTTAGAGGACAGGATGAGAGGACCTGCCATCATTGTGGATATCGGAGGTTGGCCTCCTTTATAATGCATACAAAACCAACTAAACTGCAGCTGGCCAGCCAGAGGAGAAAGACCTGAAGAGCGGTAGTGTGTCTTGGGAGGACTGAAGGTCTGGGATAGCCTGTTAATCTTTTTGTAAAGATGGACTGCCAAGACTGGCCAAGCTCTACAAGCCACTGGGGAAAGTCCAGCTGACAGTTCAGTCCAGGCAGGATCATCTCCACGAGGCTGAGAGAGTAGAGTGTTCGCTCATGCAGGGCTTTGTGCTCAGTGGGCAATGACTGAGAACGTTTTCATGGATGCTGTTGCTGGTGCGTGTCCTCTTTCACAGTCATGCGGTGTTGGCTTCTCATGTCTGGTTGGTGTGTCTTACTGTGAAGTATTTAAGCCTTACGGGCAGACTGGAGGTTAACCTCGTAGCTGTAAACAGCAGGTCCAAATTCAGTGATTTCTAACTCTTGGCTGCACACTTGAACCCTATAGAACGTTTTGAAGAATGAGGGTTCTGAACCTCATTCCAGAACAATTGAGTGTAAATGTTTGTGGGTAGACCTGGGTGTTGTGCCGTTTAAAAGTTCCGTTGCTGGGCCCAACGTGCAAAGCCCACTGAAAAGACCCTGCTCCAAGCCAGTCTACTTCTGGGAATGGAGTGCTTCCTCCTGGCTTTCAACTTGACCTCCAGCTCTTCCCAGCCCACCTTACCCCTATCTTATCCCTCCACCACCTCCCCCTTTCTTTTCTTCTCCACTCTCCTTGTGGGATTGCCACCCAGTTGATTTGGATACATTACAATGAAACTGATTGGTTGAGTGGTTCAATCATTTGGAAAGTATTTATTCATAACCCACTGTGAGAGACATTGGTTTACAAGGGCAGATACAGCCGAAAGAAGGAAAGTACAAAGTCCCAGCCATCATGGAAGAAGGAAATGAGTAAATAGCGAGTCCTCAGGGGTAGAGATTAGATAAATAGATCCGGAAGGGAGGAATGAGAGCAGTGGGAGATCAGAGAAGGTAACATTTCAACAGATAACTGAGAGGGGTTAAGGGATACGTGAGGTGGAGTATTCTAAAAAGAGAAAATAACTATCAAGCTCCTGGGGAGAAAGCATTCTAAGTGCATCCCTTCTGTATTCGGCTCTGTTACCTATTTTGCCTTATCCTTTGAGAAGCACCTGTTCTGTTCCAATCCTAATGGTTTCTTTTCACTTGCCTTCATCGACTGTGAGACTCGGCTGGAATCAGGTAGCAGGTGTGGAAACAGTGTGCACGGATTCAGAGATAGATGTGTTTGTTCTTCAGCCGGGCTGAGTTTAGCTCTGGGTTAAAATCATGCACAGGCTTAGTGAGAAATTAGAAACCAGTTTTCTCAGATATGTTTCCTGTGTACAGCCCTAATTATCCATGTGTGTGTGTGTGTGTGTGTGTGTGTGTGTGTGTGTGTGTGTTGGTACTGGTGTTTGTGTTTGCTAATCAGGTGCTCTACCATTTGGTGGTACTCCTAGCCTTTTTTCCCCCTCCCATACCTCCTCCTTCTCCTTCTCCTCTTTCTCTTCCTCCGTCTCCTCCTCCTCCTCCTCATTTTTTTTTTTTTATCAGTTGAGATAGTCTTTCAAACTTTTTACCTAGGCTGGGCTTCCAATTTCCATCTCCAGCATAGCTAGAATTATAAGTGTGAGCCACCACACCCAGCTAATTCGTGGATTTTGGTTGATTAGAGACTGCTCACAGAGGGCCTCATGGACAGCAGACATGATTAGTATTCCAGAGAACACATTATCTGTGTTCTCATCATTTGTGAGAAGCCTCAGAATGTTTTTTGTTTTTGTTTTTGTTTTTTGCCAGTCCTGGCCTTGAGTTCAGGGCCTGAGCTCTGTATTTGGACTTTCACAAGGCTAGAGCTCTACCACTTGAGCCTCAGCATCACTTTCGGCTCTTTTCTATGTATATGGTACTGAGGAATCGAACCCCGATCTTTGTGCATGCTAGGCAAGCACTCTACCACTAGGCAAAACTCCCGGCTCAGCCTCAGAATCTTATACAGAATGAGAGTCTGAGTTAGTGGGATGTAGGACAGGTAAGCCATGACTGGAGAGGAAAACGTGGCCAAGTCAAGGTGATCCATCTAGGTGTGACTATCCCAGACTATGGGAGGCAATGAGACAGGGAGACAGGGTTAGCAGGGAAGTTCACAGACATACATAGCCACATCAGTGTTTTACTGAGGCCTGGTGGGGTCATTTTAAGATAAATATGCAAAGCTGTGCATCATCTTTCACTGACAAATGATGTTTCTGCTCTTTCTGCTTGAATCCAAAGTGGAGCAAGAGAACACAGGAAAGGCTTTGCTCCAGAATGCCCTAGCCTGGAACAGAGAAGCCCAGAGCTTCCACGTGGCTCTCTTGGATCATTGTCTCTGGCCTGTAAGAAATCCTAGAACTCTAAGCCCACTGCGTTGAGGAGGTTTATCTGACCATCTAAGTCAAGAACCAGCCTCCATTGTCAGCCAGCTAGACTGAGTGAGACTGGATGTGTCTGAGCAGTCTTGGAAGTCCAGATAAACTAAGTCACCAGAAGAGTGCAGGCTCAGCTGGCATCAACCTCAACTTTATAAGGCACCCCCACAAAAAACCCCACCAAAACCAGAGCACAGCACATTCTGGATCCTCACCCTAACAAACCAAATAAAAGTGGTAGTTTTTTTTTTAATCGCAAAGGGTCATAAAATTTATTTCCTAGAAGTAGGAATTATCACACTTTATATCCAGCCAGCTCTTGGTTATCCATGTTTCTAAACCAAATGTCTAGAAAACTGACCAAAGTGACTCAGAGCTGAGAAATGTGGTAGCTTATGGAGTTTGGTACAATTGGATTACTGCTCTGGAGAATTTATCATTCTTGATTCCAGGGAAAGAGGAAGCTTCTTTTTCCTACATATGGTGATGGCTTTAACTATGAAGTAAGAGGCGAAAAGATGAGCAATATGACGCATGGCAGAGCAGACAAGTAGAATGTGCCGGGGTTCAGACAGCATCTGTAGGCAGCTGAGTCAATGTGACCATGACCAATTTCTGGATTTCTGATATGAGAAAAACCTCTTCTTATGTAAGTCTGTGTTGATATGGTTGTTACTTGCAGTCAAATCCCTTCCCATTAGAAAGTCACTTTCCCTCTGGTTTTACATGCTGGATGATTTACTGAGTGAGGGAAGGGGCTAGATGATTCCTTAGGGAATCATGGCAAGTTGTCATGGGTAGTTATGGCTGTAAGGCAAATGGAGGAGAATGGAAGAGGAATAGGCTGGACTCGATCCTCAATAGGCAAGGACTGTTCACTGAGGAACAGGGAGGATTTGAGGTGGGCCTAGGGACTGGATTTGGGGATTGGCTTATATAAGGCTTAACAAGGAAGCAAAAATAAAAAAAAATGGGTTATGGTCTCCTGGTGCCTTTGCCAAGCCCACAATGCAATGCTCCGCCTTGGGTGTTGGGGCTGTTATCCCCTGAGGACCAAGGTTGCCTGTGGACAAGCACATGAGCAAGCACCTAGTGCTTTGCTTGAACTTGGGGAGTAAGACAAGACTTCATATTCCATCTTTAGTTACATAAAAGATTGGGCCTAGGGGGAAGAGGCAGATCCTTCATATATGGTCTTTTGGATACATAAAAAATTGGGCCTTGGGGAGGGAGTTTGGCCTAGTGATAAAGTGCTAGCATACACGAAGACCCGGGTTCAATTCCTCGGTACCACATACAAAGAAAAAGCTGGAAGTGGTGTGGTGGCTCAAGTGGACAGAGCTCAGGCCCTGAGTTCAAGTCCCTAAACTGGCAAAAAAAAAAAAGTAGGGCCGAGGGAGAGACCAGGAAAGGGGTTGATGGTTGTCTTTCTGGTTACTTCCTGCTGACACAGGGCATTGTTTTAGGGGGCAGGTCTCTCATCGGGTCATCCTGTTAAAAGGCTGGAGTTCCAAGGGCCTCTCTTCTCCACTGAGGGGCTGGTATCCTGTTGCCACGAAGAACTCTATCACTCTCTGGGAGGTGAAAGTTTGGATCAGTTCGTTCCTGTATGGGGTCCTGGGTTTTGGCACCAAATGTAAGGAAAATGGAGGGGAATGGAAAAAGAAGAGGCTGGACTCAATCGTCAACAGGCGAGGACTGTTTATTGAGGAGCAGCGAGGGACATAGACCTTCCTGTGGGATTGGAGGTTGTGCTAGGGGCTGGATTTGGGGTAGGCTTATATAGGGCTTAACAAAGGAGTAAGATTAAAAATGGGTGGTGGTCTACTGGAGGCCCAGGGCCATGTCCTTGGCCAGGCCCACAGTGGAATGCTCCACCTTGGTTGTGGAGGCTCTTATCCCCTGAGGACCAGGGCAGAATGAGCTGCCTGCAGACAAGCACGTGAACATGCACCTGGTGCTTTGCTTGGGGAATAAGACAGAACTCAATCTTTCATATTCCATCATTAGATACATAAAAAGATGGAGCCTGAAGGGAAGAGGAAGATCCTTCAATGGTTACATTATCATTGATACTTTTGGGTCAAGAGCTCTGTTTTGATTGGGATCTGGTAGTATACCAGGAGCTGTCGATGTCACAGCCTTATGCTAGAACCCCACTGTAACTCTCCTACAAAGGCTAGTCACAAATGTCACCCAGCACCATTCCACCCTCAGCCTTACCTCAAATACCACAGAGTGAAGTGTTAGAGCTAAAGGCTATTTATGCCATAACCACAACCTTTTTGGCAGTCTTCATTGTCCTTTAGGAAGTGACCTAGATCATTGTTCCCATGTGTGGAAGAGTCTCTTAACCTGAAAGCCAAAGAGGCTCACCAGATGTCATGCTTTTGTCTTAGTGGTGACAAGTACAACAGACAACAATTGGTTCTGTAATTTGCATAAGGTATCCTGGCCCTTCCCAGAACCAATGGAAACTGCTGTGGCAAGACCTTCCGATCTTCACAAGGTTTGTCTCTCCTTGGGATCACTGGGTCTTATCCAAGGTCTTCAAGGTATTGGCCATTGCTTACTTATTACTTACTGCTGAACAGGAAATCGTGTTAATGTCATAGACTAGGGTAATGTACAGATTGTCTTAAGTCCTTCAGGGTGACAATAATCTCCACTGGTGCTGCACAATGAGAAATCCATGTTGCTTCTTTTGCTGAGTGGGGCTAGGCAGACATGACTCAGAAGTTTCAACCTGACCTTCCCTGCAATGACAACTCTTACAGGCTACAGAAACAATGTAGGGGTTATTACAAGTAAGTCCTTGGGCATTACTTAGGGACAGAGGAAATGACCATGTGGCAAGTCCACAGATCAGGCGCTGTAGCAGAGGTTCATTTCCCACGTATGAAAACAGGGGCCAAGATATTTTGGGTCACCTTGTATTACCTCAGACCCTTTATCCAACACTATTTAGCATATTTCTTTGTATTTTCTTTTTCTGGTGTAAGTTCCTTGAGAAGGAGTGTGGAGATTATTTTAATGGGAAGGTACAGGGCTTTCTTCCTGGAGGTTTGGTATTTCCTTTGTTCAGTGGATTTCATGTACGAGAATGGAATCGAGTGTGGAAACTTGGCAAGGAATCCTGTCCTGTATGTATGTATGTAATTTTGAAGTTTGAACTTAGGGCCTATGTGCTGTCCCTTAGCTCCTTTTGCTCAAGGATAATGCTCTCTCTACCACTCTGAGGCACAGGTCCACTTCTGCTTTTTTTGTTTTTGTTGTGTGTGTGTGTGTGTGTGTGTGTGTGTGTGTGTGTCTATTTAACTGGAGATAAGAATCATGAGGACTTTCCTGCCTCGGCTGGCTTAGAACTGCAATCCTTAGATCTCAGCCTTCTGAGTAGCTAGGATTACAGGCATGAGATAAAGTGCCTGGCCCTTGAGTTATTTTGATTGCGTAGATTGAGCAACTTCTTTACTGGCTGGCCATCTAGCTGAGCTTTAGGAATGTCGTGTTCTATTAACCATCTCCGGAGCTGTCTGGGGTTGGGCCCCTGCTGCGTTGGTGACTTGCCTCTTGTTACAGTGCTTGTACTCGTCTTGCCTTTGGCCATTAAGTGCATCTGGCATCTATTAGCCCATGATCTCTTTCTCAGAGAAGCCTCCTAGGCCCAGAATTCTCTGGCTGAACAATATTTTAACTTGGCTCTACCTTGGGTCTAGCAATGGAGAGGCCTAAACTGGAGTGGATGGTATGGTATATGTTCATTTTTTTTCAACATAGAAGCTTCTACATCCTTTCAAGCTAGGAGTTAGTTTTGTTGAGAGCTTCCTATTCAAAGTCTCTTATCACAGCTCTTACCCTGGCATAGCAGAACTTCGAGCTAGAGGATTTTTTTTTTTTTTTTTGCTGCTTTGCTACCCAAAAAATTATGAATCGACTTTGAAACTCTTCTGTCTTTTGGCTTTAGGAGAAGAGAGTGTTTATAGACTGCGGAGAGGCTCTCTCACTTTGATACTTTCTCCCGCCTTGGCAGCACTTAGCCATCTGATTTTTACTAATGAAATTACTAAAAAAAAGCCTGAGAAACTGTATTCATCCATTCATTCCCTTCCCAAACAACCATCCCAGTGTCACCATGCTGTCACTCCAGGGCTCACACATACTTCCCCTCCCACCCCTTCTCCCCAGCCACAGTGGTGTCAGCCAGATATTCATTGGCTCATGTAGTTTCTGGGGCATCCTTTCTGAGACCAGCGCTCTTGACACGGTTGTCCTGAGAGATAGACTCTCTGACATAAATCTGAATTTAGGGGTTTATTGAAGATGACTTTGGTAATACAACTTGCAAAAAGAATAAATAATCTGAGATTGAGGAGAAGGAAATCTGAATCTGAGTAGTTACACAGAGGCTTTGCCTGGAGAGTCCTAAAACTCATGTGACCGACAGAGTGACCCCACATTGAGTGATGCCTCTAAATTTCTGCCTTGGCCAGTGGCAGGTTGCTCACCAGGAAGGAAGGAAGGAAGGAAGGAAGGAAGGAAGGAAGGAAGGCAGGCAGGCAGGCTGTGCCCTTTAGTTAAGGGCAAGTCCTGGGGAGGGCCATGGCTCTGAGCTGTCGGTAGCCCTGGACCCTGGGCCAACAGAGGCCTTTGTCCCCGTTGAGTGAGCTATGCAGGGCTCCACCACACTTAATGGGCCTCAGAGTATGGTCCACAAATGAGCTGTATCACCTGGGAACATGTGGCCCCAGGCCAGATGGACTGAATCAGAAACTTCAGCTGTTGAGCTCCCTCGCAGTCAGTGTGACACAGCGAGAGAGACTGAAGTTTTGCAGGGAACAGAATCGAGTGGCTCATTTACTTGTTCAGCTCTAGGCCAATTTCAATATATACCCACAGAGTCAGGGTTAGTGAGGTGAAGCCTCACTAGTTTGCGCACTTCTTCTTCTTCTTCTTCTTCTTCTTCTTCTTCTTCTTCTTCTTCTTCTTCTTCTTCTTCTCTTCCTCCTCCTCTTCCTCCTCCTCCTCCTCCTCCTCCTCTTCCTCCTCCTCTTCCTCCTCCTCCTTCTTCTTCTTCTTCTTCTTCTTCTTCTTCTTCTTCTTCTTCTTCTTCTTCTTCTTCTCTTCCTCCTCCTTTTCCTCCTCCTCCTCCTCTTTCTTTTCTTCATTTCTCGAACAAAGCAAAACATGTTCATTTGTATCTTAGTGGACGGGTGCAAGAGAGCTCCTTTGCTTCCTTTGCTTAAGACTGTAGTGTTTTCTGGGGACACTTCTAACAGCTTTTAGGAAGTGCCTGTGTCTGGAGCAGCTTCAATCACTAGCAGTACAGTGGTCCCAATTTAATTGTAGTTTTGCTTTCCTCAGTTACTTATGGCCAACCACAGTCTAACAGTTCTAGAAGAGAAGTTTAAATTGTGTGCTGCTGTGAGTAGCATTGCCCTGCCAGGGACTCGTCTCCAGTCCCTGCTGTGTATGCTACCCACTGGTGGATTATTCCCAGGCCGTGGTAGTTATCAGATCAGCTGCACTGTAGCCCTTGTGTTCAAGTAACGCTTATTTTATTCAACAGTGGTCCTTTACAGGACACTTGAATATACTAAGGAGAAGTTGGAAAGTGCTTCCTTTAAGGGAAAGGTGAAAGTTCTCAACTTAAGGAAAGGAAAAATTTATTTAGGCCAAGGATGCTCAGATTTGCAGTACAAAATACAGAGGGCGGGGGGAGGGCAGAACATTTGTACAAGTTTATTATAGTATGTTTTAATTGTTCATTTTCATTAGTAGCGATTTTTGTTGATTTCTTTTTATAAGTTAAATGTTATCATAGGTATGTATGTATAGGCAAAACAAAGCAAAACAAAATACAGTATATGTGCAAACCAAGGGTGGTGGTATACCTAGATTCTAGATCTCTGGAGGCTGAGGCATGAACATTGTTGAGTTCAAGTCCAGCCTGGAACCCACAACAAAACTCTGTCTCAAAACAAACCATGTGGGCCAAGGAGGTTGGCCTAATAGTAGAGTCCTTGCCCAGCATGCATGAAGACAGTGTTTGATTCCTCGGTACCACATATATATTTAGAAAAAGCCAGAAGTGGTGTTGTGGCTCAAGTGGTAGAGCTCTAGCCTTGAGAAAGCCCAAGGACAGTGCTCAGGCCCTGAGTTCAAGGCCCAGGACTGGCAAAAAAAAGAGGAAAAAAAACCCTCAAACCCAAACAGTGCCCCCCCCAAGTCCTCAAAAAAAAAAAACAAAAAAGAAAATCTCTAATATGCTCTCTTTGTCTCTGTCTCTGTCTCTGTCTCTGTGTGTCTGTCTTTCTGTCTCTCTCTCTCTCTGTCTCTGCCTCTTTCTGTCTCTCTGTCTCTGTGTCTCTGTGTCTCTCTGTCTCTGTCTCTGTCTCTGTCTCTGTCTCTCTCTCTCTCTCCCTCTCTCTCTCTCTGATAGTTTGGTCCATCTAAGATTTCAGGCATCTCCTGGAGGTCTTGGCATGAATCCCCTACCCAAACAATGGATACTGTTAAGGATATGGCTGTTGGTATCATGCAGCCTCAATTCGGAGCTCGGGGTCCCTAGTTCCTCTATCTGTGGGTCCCTCGGAACCTTTTCTTATCTGGAACCATACTGCTGCTGGTGTGAAGAGGAAAGGCAAATCACATATTGTAACTGCTGAAAACGGAGCCTGATTTTTACTTCCGGGCCCAGCTTTCTAGTTCCTGCCTACCATTGCTTTGCATGGGACCTTAGAGGCATCTCTTCCCCTCTCTGGCTGTTACACCATCTGCACAATGGAAAGGCGATGATCCTGCTGATTCTAAGCTTTGTTCTCGTCCCAGGACTTGTGTTGGTCACCCTTGTGCCCCAGGTATTTGGGACGCAAGGCCATAGGAAGGCAAGAGTCCTATGGGGGTATTTTAAAATCTCTCCCTGAAAACATAAATTCTGTTATGGCCACCTGAGCCCCCAGTGCTCCAGCATTTGGACATGTCTCACCTTTCATCTTTCTTCCTCCATTGTGTGCTCCAGCTATTCTATCCGCTTCCTACTTTCAGCAACGCAGCCGGCCTCCTTCACTACCTTGTGGACTGGGTATGGGCGGTCTCTTCCAAAACACTCCACCACAGATCTTTTCTAGGCTAGCTCCTTCTCATTGTGTCGATCTCAGCTCATTGTTATCGCCTCAGCACCTGTTAAATCAGCACCTACTCTGCTGTCATTATGCCAGCCCCTTTTCCAACAGAAGCATTGTTTTCAGTCAGGCATTTATTTGGCTTCTACCTATACCATCCACAGGAGTGTACATATGGCTCTGGGTGGCCGAACTTCTGATGGTCTTCTCAGAATAGCACCCATCTGTACCTGTAGCACACGGGGCTCAAAATCCACTCTTGAAGGGAAAGTGGGCATAGACCTGTTCCTAGGACTCAGGCTGCCTTTATGGCCGTTCATGGCTCCCATCACGGACACTGGTCTCAGCAGGCAGGCCCACTGCTTCACACTGCCACATTACCGTACCGTGTGGCTGGTACCATCTTGCTTCAGAAACTGACCGGACATAATGTATGGGCTGGTACCATGGGCATCCCCTTCCAGATCCTGCTCCTGAGGGGTGGGGTGGGGGGGAGAGAGACAGAGACAGAGACAGAGACAGAGACAGAGAAGGAGAGGAAGAAGGGGAAGGAGTAGAAAGGAGGAGGAGGAAGGGGAAGAGAAGAAGGAGGAAGAAGAAGAAGAAGAGGAGGAGGAGAAGAGAAAGGAGGAGGAGAAAAGAAAAAGGAGGGAGAAGAAGAAGGAGGAAGGAAAACAGGAAGAAGAAATAGCAGGAAGGGGAGGAGGAGGAAGAAGAGGAAGAAGGGGAGGAGGAAGAAGGGGAAGAGAGAAGAGAAAATGGATCTAGGCTTGGCTTTGGCCTCTCACAAATCAGCAACCACAGAGCATCTGCCTTGGAATTTCACAAGAATGTGTGTGCAGAGCTGAGTTACACTAAGATGAAGTAAACATGGAGGAGGTTATGTCACCATGGAGGGCTGGTGGTGTAATGACAATGACAACACCACGCTGCCTGGATGTGGTATGAGCAAACGGGGCAGGAGCTGTGTTGCTGTATGGGAGGAGAAGGCCTGGCATGACTCCTCAGGGAAGGGAAGAGAATATTCATTTCCTGAGTGCGCTCACTAGCTCTCATGGGAGAGCTCCATGAGGACTCTCACACGTGCCACGAGAGGCCCATAGCCCCAATGCCACTGTTGCATGTGAGGTTTACCGTCAGAGGACTATGCCCAGGTATCATATGGAGTTTCAGACCTGGCTTTTATCAGAACCTCCAGTCTGTTCTCCTTTACCTTGGGTCAGAGCTACAGCTCAAGTGCTTATAAGTCTGGTGAGTCAGGTGACCTTCTGTTTCAATTTCCTTAGTCACAGCATTATGGCTTCAGTAGCTCCACTCATCCATCTTGGTTAAGGATGGAATAAATGATGCACTTAGGAATTCTTAGAACATGGCCTAGCTTCTGTGCTCCAGGCCTGAGTCCATCTTCATGGGAGTAGAAGTCTCAGCCGACTAGGGTAGGGAGGGATGTAGAGGTGTGATAGAAAATAAAAAGACCCCCTAGGTGACTGTGACTCTAGGGAAATGGACGTGAGATCTATAGCGAGATTGTAGAAGGAGCAGAATCTGAGGGTTCCTCTAAAAGCTTCTGAGGGGTTGGGTGGTAATATAACACCGGCCATGTCCCAGCCCTTCATGTGGCACTTGAGATGCTCTATTCATTAATCCATCCCTCCCAGGACCTGCAAAAGGGGCACGGTGTTCTCGCTCTTCTTTCAGACATGAGCAAGCTGAGGTGAAGGAGTTGAGGTCATATCAGTGGTCACACAGCTCACCAATGATGGAGCTGGAATCAAACTTAGTCTATTCACCAAAAACTTCTGACTCCCATATGGACAGGCAGACTGTATCAACCTCCTTGAAGAATCAGTTCTTCCATTTATGAAATGAGCCATTGGATCCAATGAACTTTAGGAGCCTTCCCAGTTCTGATACCCTCTGTGCTGCCATTTTGAAAATTCTGACCTTGCGCCTTCTCCTTAAATCAGTTGATCATTGTCATCTCTGTGTCTCTCATGGGATCTTGGACAGCCTGGCTGGCTTACAGGCAAACCTTCCTCTGTGTACTCTGGGTCTTGGTACATGGAATTCTCCCAGAATCCCCTGGCTCCAGAGAGAACTTGTGGTAGAGTTTGGTTTGGTTGCCTTCAGGGTGTCATGATATCAACATATCTACGTGTATATATGGGTACATATATATATTATAAAGTATAAACTGTACCATTGAAGCTATTTTAAGCATATAACTGAGTGGTGTCTACCTCAAGAATGAATTTCTTTCCAAATAGAAACTCTTTTTCCCTATGAAGCAATGACATCCCATGCCCTCTCCCCATGGTCCCATGTTGTATGGTACACTTATGCTGAGAAACTGGGGTCCTCAGTCTTCAGAGTTGTCTGGAGGGTGACTTGACAATGGAACAGACTTCAAAGCACCAGGAACAAGCCCAGGGTTAAGCAAGGAGAACATTGCTTTCTGAGGTTCCAGTAGCCCCCAAATGGCTCTGCCCCAAAGTGTATCTGTGTCTAGCACTGGGATTTTCTTGGGAAAATCCTTAGCTCCTTAGCTGTGAGGAGTAGACCCAGAACTGGTGCTTAGAGAACAGTGGGTCACTCGGGGCAGGAAATCCTCTTCCCGGTTCTGGCGCGGCCTCTGCCTGTCTCCTCTTGGGTAACCAGCATATCCTCTGGGAGCCTCTGAAAGCCAAGTGCCATGGAGGACATCCTCAGGGGACGTGTGCGTGAGGCCACCAGCTCTGTGGGAGGTGAGGAACACAATATGTACTTCCTGAACGGGAGGAAGGTGGAGTTCCAATAAAGGGGGAAGACACTGGTACTCTGGCGGATTCTGCTTTCTCCTGATCTAAAGGAGGCACTGGGCGTGGAGTGGAGTTGGGGGTGGCTTCTGAGCCCTGTGGCTGTGGAAGTCTCCAGAACCTACAGATTCTCCAGATGACTCACGGGAAGTTTCCTAAAGGTCATGTTGCTTGTCAGCCTCGTTTTACTCACCTTTCCCCAGGGCTTGGGGGTTGGCCAATTCTAGGAAACGATTTTCTTAGCTCCCTCTGGGCCTTGATGTTTTTGGACAGCATTGAAGCTCTTTTTACTCACACCATATCTGAACTCTAACGAATGGATTTTCTTTTCACAACAACCAGTTCTCCAAGTCCCCCTCCCCCTAACACCAATTGGGTGAAAACTGAACTCACTTGAGTCACTAACTACTTGACATGACATGTCTGGGGTTTGGGGGTTCCATCTCCCATAAACACCCTCACTTCAGATGCTAGCCACCAGCATCAGGTCTCCAGACTGCCCCCACCCCCGCCCCGCATCCTGAGCCTAGCTACGAAGTCCAATGGGTTCTCACCATTCTGTCAGGTTTGATGACTTATTAGAATAGCGCATAAAATCCCAGGATATGTTTTACTTATGAACACTTGTTTATTATAAAGGTTAGGAATGAGTAGCCAGGCCACAAGTCACACAGGTAGAAGCTGAGAATGGTCCAGAGCATAGAAGCTTCTGTCTCAGTGGCATTGGGACCAATCATCTTCCTGGCATGGGGACATCTTTGCCTGGAAGATATCTGAGCTCGATATTTAGGGTCTTAATGGAGGTTCCATTGCATAGGCATGCTTGATGAAATCGTCATCCTGGATGATTAACTTGGTCTCCGTGCCTGCTGTGCTCTCTGGGGATGAGGGCTAGAAGTTCCTAGCTTCTCAGGTAAGGTTTTTCTAGTGACCAGCCATCCCCCTCCCCCCAAACCTAGATGCTTACCAAGAGTCAAGATGCACTTTGTTATAACCAAAGAGAGTGCTATCATCCATGTCTCACAGTAAATTCCAATTTTAGGAGGGCTAAAAGACCAAAGAAGCTGGGGACAAAAGACCAAATACCAGACCAGAAGGGCCTGCCCTTTTCCACAGGAGGAAAAAAGGATCTGACTTATCCATTTTGGTGGTACTAACAGCATTAATGTTCTCCTTGGCGGCAGGGACAGAGGGTCCCACAGTAGCAGGTGGGGATGTAGGCTGATATCTTCAGGCCACCCCACGAAGAGTTTAAGCAGTGGGCTAATCCCATGGCATGATGTGGCCTCAGTTCTGGCTGGGATACCCTGTCATAGTCCTTTTTCTTTTTTCTAAGCCAAGTTCTTTACCTTTTCAAACAACTCATCAGGCTTCTTAATAGTCTCTGAAGCTCCCTTTTTAAACAAAACAAAACAAAAAAAACTTTAAATAGGGTTTGAAGTATTTATTACCCAGTTCTTCAGTACTGAAGAGTAACACATTCAAGTTCTACCAATTTTTTTCCAGGCTTCTTTGTCTTTCTTTCAGATAAAGTGCTTTGCTCCTCCCTTTTGTGTTTCTAAGCCCATTGTTTCTGTTTCCTGCCATTTTTGAAGCAGGAAATCACTGATGTTTTAGGCAAAACAGCTGAATAGTTAAAGATCTCATGTAATTGACCCCAATGGTTTCATCATTCCAATTCCTAGTCAGTCACTTCCACTTGGATCTGTTTCCTAAATGACTATGAACTCAGGGCAGAGCCTCAAAGGGTACTGGACTTGGTGAGTTTTGGGCACAAGGAGAAAGAGAGGAAGGGAGAGAGAGAGAAAGAAACAAAACAACAAAGATGGGGCTGGGAATTTGGCCTAGTGGTTAAAGTGCTTGCCTAGCATGCACAAAGACCCGGGTTCGATTCCTCGGTACCACATACATAGAAAAAAGCCGGAAGTGGTGCTGAGGCTCAAGTGGTAGAGCTCTAGCCTTGAGAAAGTCCAAGGACAGTGCTCAGGCCCTGAGCTCAAGCCCAGGACTGGCAAAAAAAAAAAAACAAAAAAACCCCCCAAAACCAAAAACAAAAACAACAAAGATGGTTTGAGTGCTAGGTGCTTTTTCTGTATGCTGGGGTGCCTTTAAAATAGTCTCCTTTAATCCCTTTCCACAGCACCACAAGAGAAAAAGCCAAAGCTCCAAGTGTATAGAGTGGTACAGGGGCTCAAACAGACTTCATTATTGACTTCAGAGAGTTCATAATTCATCTTCCTATGTTGCCTCAAAGATGTTTTGAATTTATCATTTATTCATCCCATCCTTCACCCTTCCACTATCCATCCATCCCACCCATATATCCATCTATCATCTATACATACATCTTTCCACCCATTCATCTACTACCCATCCATCTATCCCATCTATCTATCCAGAATCTATCCATCCACCCATCCATCTACATCTATCCATCTATCATCTGTGCATCTATCCATCCATCTGCCCACCCACCCACTGTCTGTCCATCCATCCACTTACCCATCCATCCATCCTCCACATACTCATTCAATTGACTCATAGATTTATGTATGACTTTTTTCACATGTGCAATGATGTAGTCATTTTCTTACTCTTCTCTCATTTCTTCCTTCACTTAGATCATTATTCTTTCCGTGTGTGTGTGTGTGTGTGTGTGTGTGTGTGTGTGTGTATGTGTGTGTGTGTGTGTGTGTGTGTTAGTATTGGGGCTTGAACTCAGGGCCTTGAGCTGTTGCTTGGCTTTTTGGCTCAAGGATGGTTATCTGCCATGTGTCACACCTCTAATTCCATAGATGTTTACTTATGCATCCATTTATTCATTGTGATTCATTCTCTTCACTCATTCATGACAATGATTGCTTCATAATCAAGCATTAGTTTATTTTATTCCCTCTTTCACCCATGTTCTCTGTTGATGTAGTATTAAGCATTTACTGAGTTACACGTTCCAGAAGACCCAGACACAGTTATCTACCAGGTGTTGAAGAATGATGTTCTGGTGCCTGTCTCCTTGGTAAACCCTGGATGGAGATTTTTACCTGGCATCCCTCTTGTGGGAGCCTCTGGGGTGCTATGCAGAGATGCCTGCCATTACTCTTTCCTGATTTGGAGAGCCTCACCCCAGGATGCGAACAGCACCTCTTCCCACAAGAAGTCACCCGCTGCCTCCTCCCAAGAAGCCAGCAGCTGGGAGAAGCTGCCAGCTTCTGGCTTTCTCTCCCTTCCTCCTGAGAGAAGACTTCCCTCAAGCTACTGGCCTTCCCTTAGTTCTGAGCTCGGGCTGAAGAGGAGGCACTGGGTGGAGGCAACATTAGGGAGATAGGAAGCCTGTTTTTTGGGGCTTATCTCAAGCCTACCTATGAGGCAACTGAAGCTTGGCAATCTCATTAGCAACTGTTGTTTGAGTGCTTATCTGAGGATGGGGGTGGGGGTGGGGAGATGAGAATGGGCTGAAGTTGCAGCTAAAGGAATTTAGATTAGACATCTGGAAGAACTTCCCAGCATTCTATGCTGTAAGGCCAAAAGGAGGTAGCGCAACTGCTGTGTGTGTGTGTGTGTGTGTGTGTGTGTGTGTGTGTGTGTGTGTGTGTGAATCGATAATTCCTTAAGGAAATAACTTGCATAGGCTGGTGTATATGTGCATGTGTGTTCGTGCATGCATACCTTCACCAGTATCATGTCTTGAACTCAGAGTCTTTTGCTTTGGCTCAGCTGTTTCCTTATGACTAGTGCTTTACCACTTGAACCATGCCACCAATCTGGGATTTTGCAGGTTATTTTGGAGATGGAGGCTCTCAGATTTTTTTGCACAGACTTGTTTGAGTGATAGCCTGAGTCTCAGAGTAGCTAGGATTACAGGCATGAGCCGCCAGTGTCAGGCGTGCTTTTTTCTCCCCCTTGAATCCATGATATTGTAGTGACTTTAGACAACTATTCAAGAAATGCACATTGAATTCGAGGCACTGGGTATCTGGAGCCTGGGACCAAAGCCTTCCTTTGCCACTCCTTTGTAGAGTTGTCACCAGGATGAAATGCAGCAATGAAGGACCAGCATGGGTCTGGTTCATGCCTGGCCCACAGCAGGTGTTAGAGGAATATCTGTGACACCTGGATTCTTGTACCTCTGTGCTCCAGGGCAGTACAAAGGCCGCTAGCATGCTGTCCATAGCGTCGGGAAGCCGTGCGTGCATGTTGCAGAGTGAGGGAAACCTGAGCCCATGTTAGTACTGCCTGTAGAGCAGAGAGGGCCTAAGAAGGAGAGAGGGAGGGAGGGATGGAAGATGTGATGGAGACGGAAAGAAAACATCTGACCCCCTTTTCACTTTAGAGGCAACAGAGTTTGGGAGAGCCCCGTAGACATGGGGAGATTTTGAACGGGGAAGACACATGTTCAGATTTTGTTCTCCAAGATCATGAGATTGCTAAGGGAGGGGCAGAAGTAGGTGCAGGGGTATCCAGCTTGGAGGCCTTGGCTGAGGTCCTGCTGAGCTGGCTAACGTGAGCCTGTGAGGCAGGTCCTAGCTGCCTTAACTCTGGATAGAGGTCAAATAGAGGACAGTTGGACAAGATCATTTGGGATTGTGTTTTGCACTCATGCAGTGTGCTTGCCAAAGGAATGTTCCACTTGTCTGGTAGCAAAGTTTGGTCCTCTCTATCCCAGGCTTTCCCTGTCTCTACCCTTCCTTCAGGCAATTTCACTGGAAGTCAGTTCAAAGAGATGATTGAGACTGTGCAGAGAGGTTTCGTTTTGGCCTGGCAGAGATTCTTTGTCGAGCATCAACTATGAACCAGGCCTTGAGGAGGGTGTGTCAGGGAATGTGAAAGGAGAAGCACACCTGAGAGAGAATTTGAAGGGTGGCTGAGATTATCCAGCCAGTTAAACAGTCAGTGAAAACAAACTGATCATAGAGTATCTGTCTGACATTATTCTGTGTTCAATGTGTTCAGTCAGAGATGGGTAAGACATCCTTTGAGTCCTTAGATTTGTCTGGCTTTGAATCTTGATCCAGGGTTCTCAGCCCCGTGAGTATCTGGGATTACAGGTTGTGAGCCTCCCTCACTTAGCCACATTGAATATTTTTTAAAAAATTATTTTTATTTATTTTTATTTTTTCACATCAAATACTTTCAAACAAAGTTATCCCAACAGATGATTGAGCCCTTCAAACCACTACCACACATGGAAATTGCATTCCCTGAATCTTTGAATCTTCTTTGTATTTTTTTTTCAGTACTAGAGATTGAACTCAGGGTCTTATACTGAGTAGGAAAGCATTCTAGTACTTGAGCCATTCCTTTGGCCCTTTTATTTGTGTTTTGATTTTGAGATTGATTCTCCGTCATGTTTACCAGGGCTAATCTCAAACTCTTCCTGTCTCTATTCCTCGAGTAGCTGGGATTATAGTCGTCTACCACCATGCGTGGATCAGTTAAATTTTTTTAAAAAGTGATGCTACCTGGGATTCTGAATTACAGAGTGACATCTAAATATCTGGAGTTAATGTTTAGCAGTCTGTCTGTCCTGCATAGTTTGGCAAGATGGTGACGATCCTGGGCTTTAGAAGCAGAGGCTATGGCTTTGGACCATGGCTTGGCACTCACTGTGTGTGGCCCTGTGAGCAAGGTAATTTATTTCTTGTCTCTGTAGAGGATGCTCTCATAACCCACGAGGGGATGGGTCAAGGTAGACTCATACATCAGACTTCTGATTTGTAATTCTAAGTTTAATTCCATATATGCTAATCTTGTACCAGAAACACACTCTCTTCTTCTTCATCTCTGAAATGAACATCTCTGGTATTGTTATCCCAGAGCATCGCCTGCATTGAGGCACTCACACAGTGTCCCCCACACTAAGTGTGATAGAGGGTTTGCTCACGTGAGCACACATGTGCCTCAGTGATCTGTATTTGAAAAGTGCAAACTTCACCCAGTTCCTGAGGAATTGTAGCTCTACAGTTGCTGCTAGGATTCAACGAGTTATCTAATGACAGGCATATTGTTTGTTCTTTTGTCACCTGTGCAAGTGGGGAGCAGTGAAGAGCAGTCACTTTGGGGAAGGAAGCATACATAGTCTGTATTGATGTTATATGGAATCACGAACCCTCCCTTCTTGTGAGAAAACACTGAGACAGGAGTGGGCCAGTCTCTTCAGAGACTCATTCAGAGCTCATGGCTCGGAATTCAAGTTCCATGACAGCCCTCCCCACTCCCTAAAATAGGGACCTAGAGAAGTTGGATTCTGAATGGATTTAAGTTTTAGAAATGTGTTAAGCAATTTACCTTACTTACATTTTCTATCATGCATGCATTCTCAACAAATCTTAAGAAGCTTTGGAGAGTGGAAAACATACAGTTTAAGGAATCAAAGCCTACTACCTCATCATTTGTTAAGTATTTTCCTTTTCCATAGATACATAAAATGATGGTATTTCTTGCAATGGCCTGCACCTCAAGTTGAACTCCAGCCCAGCACATCTCCACTTGTCAGCCATGTCAGAGTAGCAGGCCCGAGATAGCTATGCTGTGGGAAGAGGAGCAGGTGGAGGACAGGAGCTGAGGTCCCTGCCTGGAGCTGGCCGCTGAGTCTTCTGAAGACAGAGCCACCGCCCGAGGCAGCTAAGCTACCCAGTGTTCTCATCTCAGCATCCTTCTACCAAAAAGACCTGCTCTGGCTCAGGGTGGCCTGGTTTTGGCTCAGCCTCAGCTTTCAGACAAGTCAGTTCGCTTCACCTGAGCAAGTTCCAACTGCCTGGCTTCACCTCACCCTTGACTACCTAGGAGCCTGCCTGGATGAGGCAGGCCTCTGTCAGGCCGGGCGAGTCCGTGTGATAAGGGAGATGAGCAAGCTTGCCTGGCATCACCTCGTCGGGAACCTGGGTTTGTACTGGCAGCTCAGGGGCTGGGCAAGAAAGGGAAAGAAAGGTGGGATAGACCTCACTGAATGGAATGGGCTTCCATGAATACCAGCGTCTCCGTGGTGGGCATATCCTGTTTTTTTCCCCCCTGTGATCAGAGCTTCTGAGAAAACAGGCAGTGATCCTACCTCTAATCGCCTCCCGTGAAATCCTCTAGGCTTTCTTGGGTTTCTAGAAGGTCCTGTGGGGAAAGGCATTTTTGATAATAGTGGGTTACAGTCACTTAGTTTGGGGACCTCGGGTACAGATGGTGACGTGTGGATGGCAGGGAGGGAAGGACTGGTATGGAAAGAGTGAAGGAAGGGGTGGTGCTTGTGGCGCTGATGCTGTTTTAGGTGAGGGGCTCACAGCACCCCTGTCTTTTCTGGAAACCATTAAGGATATGAGCACACACGCTCCTGTCTGTCCAACCAAATCCAAATTCTCTGGCTAATACAGGAACAGTTGAACACCTTCTGTGCCATAAATTCACCCTCCTCAACCAAGTGCCAGTTGGCTTGGCTTGGTTGTTTCTAACTGGCTTGGTTGTTTCTACTACTTGAAAATAGCAGAAATTAAAAAGAGAGAGAAGGCAGGAGAGAGAGAGAGAGAGAGAGAGAGAGAGAGAGAGAGAGAGAGAGAGAGAGAGAGAGAGAGAGAGAGAGAGAGAGAGAGAGAGAGAAAGAGAGAGGGAGTCAGACAGACAGACAGACAGGCAGACGCAGAGAGAAATAAGAAGACAAAACAAAAAGAAAGTCCTTGCAGTTTGATTCTTTTCCTCCCCAGAGGCGGAGCTCCATTTATCTGTTGACAGGCTGTGGGACCATTGTGTAAAGGGTATGTGGAGTTGCCTCTGAGTCAGGAGCTGTGTTAAGAACCAGGTGTACGCGGTGAGGAAACACAGGATCTCTGGCCTCAGGAAACCCCGGGCAGTAAACAGGCAAATGCCTGTGATGTGAGGCACTTCCCTGACTCACTGGCTATGCAATCAGCATTGTTATCTACGTTATAGATAAGGAAACTGAGACTCCAAGTGGCGAAGTAATAAGGGTAGATCCGCGTGAGCAGAAATGATTTCCATCTGGGACAGTGTAATCCTGAACAGCTCCCAGGGGGCTGGGGCGGGGGAGGGTGATCTTTGAGCATTGAAGAGATGAAGACTAGAGAGCCAACTCTGAGCCCCAGGATACAGTCAGGGTAATGGCCTGGGAGAAGTTTCACTGCTCTGAGAGCTGCTGCTGAGTTGTGGACTGAGGCTGAACTCCTGAGACCCTGCACTAGGTTCTGTTCCAGGGAACCAGTGAATACCAGAGTGAGTCAGACGAGAACTAGGCCCCGAGGCACTGCATCTTCTGAAGGGCCCAGTTGCTGCTCTGGACAGCACGGCTCAGGGCACAGAAGGCCCTGTGTCCTTCCACAGCTTCCAAATCCCTTCTCTGAGCAAATACATGGAGGTTCAGAGCCAAGCATTCTATAGTCTCCTAGGTGAGCAGGAGCTCCACAAAGGCTGTGGCCTCTATTGCTTATTCATTTAATCAATATTTACGGAGTATTTGCTGTGTGCCAGATGCTGTGCTATGAGACGGTAAAGATACAATGTCTGCCTTTACAAACACAGTCTCCTGAAGAGATGAGCCAGAAAACAGTCACTTAGCATAATAATAAAATTCAAACACTTACTAGGTTCCATATATTGTTTTAAGTGACTTTCATCATAAGGAAGGCTGGTAATATGATTATTCTTTTTTTTTTTTTTTTTTTTTTTGCCAGTCCTGGGCTTGAGCTCAGGGCCTGAGCACTGTCCTTGGACTTTCTCAAGGCTAGAGCTCTACCACTTGAGCCTCAGCACCACTTCTGACTTTTTTCTATGTATGTGGTACCGAGGAATCGAACCCGGGTCTTCGTGCATGCTAGGCAAGCACTTTAACCACTAGGCCAAACTCCCGGCCCCGATGATTATTCTTGAGTATGTGTGTGTGTGTACATGTGCGTGCATGTATGTATATATGTGTGTCAGTACTAGGGCTTCAACTCAAGAGCCCTGATGCTCTAACTTGGCTTTTTCTGCTCAAATCTAATGCTCTATCACTTGAGCCACACTTCTACTTTTAGCCTTTTGGTAAGAGTTTCATGGATTTTATGCCTAGGCTATTTTTGAACCAGGGTCCTCAGATCTCAATCCTTGGGTAACCAAAATTACTGGCATAAGCTACCAGAATTCAACATATTATTCTTCTTATTTTACAAAGAGAAAGACAAGGGCTTGGAGAGCTCAATCCATCTATTCAAGGTCACAGAGCATTTAAAGACCAGAGCCAAGATTTAAACCCAAGCCTTCTAGTTGCAGAGTCCCATCTTGTGATGGGACAATTTCACCATCTCTTGTCCATAAAACTGATGAGTTAACCAATATGGAGAGACTGGAGGAAACACAGAGAAGGGGGTCCTCCATTTACCTGGTGGGGAAGAGGGACCTGAAAGGCTTCTACTTTGGAGACCTAGGGGTGGCCAGTGACTTCTCAGTCTATCAATGGAATGGAAGCAGAAATGGCTGATGGAAGCAGAAGGCTTCCATTCAAAGAACTGTGGGGCATCAGGCTGGCTGGTAGGGTGTGTGTGTGTGTGTGTGTGTGTGTGTGTGTGTGTGTTGGGGAGTTGGAGGTGGCCCCTGTGAACATGCCAGTCTCACATGGGCCTGATCAGGCCAGTGACCTGAGTACATAAACACCCCTTGCATGAGTCTCTGCACATTGACTATCAAAGCCACCTATCGAAGCCATCCCTCAGGGCCACTTAGGAAATCAGAGGCTCTGGTTTTGATTTCATCATCTGTAAAATGGGCTTTGGTAATAAGTCCTGGTGCTCAGGAGAAGCCTGGTTGAGTGTGTAGGGGAACAACTCTTCAATCTTGTTCTTTCCATAGAAGAAGACTTGGATTAAGCCACTAAGGAGCTTTCGGGGAATATTTTAGCTCATCCATGTTCAAATGAGATTTGCACAAATCTTTGAATGGGCAGGAATATGTTCATAAAAACAGCGTGGTCATGTCTATCCTGTCACCATCTTCTTCCATCTTCTTCCAGGAACAGTGTTTAACTACTGTCAAGGTAGCACGCTTAGAGGTCAAATTTGGAATATCAAGCTGGGCATGGTGGCTCACATCTGTAATCCTAGCTACTCAGGAGGCTGAGATCTGAGGATCTCGGTTCAAAGCCAGGCACTAAACTCCATGAGACTCTTATCTCCAAATAGCTACTAGAAAACTGGAAGTGACAATGTGGCTCCAGGGTAGGGTGGTAGCCTTGAGCTGAAGAGCTCAGGTACAGCACTCAGGCCCAGAGTTCAAGCCCCATGACTGACCAAAAAAAAAAAAAAAATTGGAATATCAGCCACTATGACTGCATTGGTAATTCTAGGTGAGACTAGAATCATCAGACAGTGTCTACCTCTCATTTTGAACAGTCAAGCTTCAAATAACCACTGGCTTGTTCCTTCTGGGTGTTTTACTGTTTAATTGATTAGCTGATTGTAGCACTGGTATTAAGGATTTTGTGCGTGCCAGGCAAGCACTCTAGTACTTGAATTACCCTCTTCTACCCTCCCGCCAGTGCTTTAGTTTGTGTTCTGTTTTTGAGATACCTTTTATTTTTGAGATAATTTTTGTGCCTCTGCAACTGGGATTCTAGGTATGTGCTACCACACTTGGTTCCCAAGTCATTCTTAAAAACCACCAAGGGGTCAGGCACAGTGGCTCATTCCCATAATCCTAGATACACAGGAGGACTGAAATCTGAGGATCCCTGTTCAAAGCCATCCCAGGAAGGAAAGTTTATGAGACTATTAACCCCAATTAACTACAAAAAAATCTAGAAGTGGCGCTCTGGCTCAAGTGGTAGGGCAATAGCCTTGAGGAAAAAACCTCAGGGTCAGAGCCCAGGCCCGAGCTCAAGCCCCATGACCAGCACACACACACACACACACACACACACACACACACACACACACACACACACACACACACACAGGCTGATATACACTATATATTATGTCTTTAGACAAACCTCCTTGCTTGCTGTAATAATGGGTGAAATGGACATACATGCAGTGGGAAACCACTGAAGATCTTGAGAATGACAAGAGCATGCAGCAGTTGCATATCAGATGAATGAGTGGACACAGTTTTAAGGGAGATGAAACTTCGTATGATTTTTATGCAAATGGAACCACAGGACCACAGACTCGTTACATTGTAAATTATGGCCTTGAATGTATTTTCCTTTTCTGGTTTGTTCTGTATCTGTAAATGGCCCTGTATTTGTTTGCATTCTTATGCCGGTGTTCTGAAGATGCAGATTTCAATGATATAACTAAGGATTTAACCCTTAACAATAAATTTTACCTCTCACTTGCTTTCTGATAGAAAAAAGAATGGCTATCCTAAGACCTTTATCCATCTACAAATTTTGTACTTGTTTGAAAGGTTGATTTTTTAAAAATACAAACCCATTAGTGATTATTATTATTAGTGTTTGCTTTTGTGGCATAAGTCTTTTACTTTGTCCTGAATAGTTTTCTCTGAAGATGGAAGAGAGGGACTGAATACAGACAATTTCCTTTGGGAAGCCTCTGAGGAAATTCTTGAAATATTTAATACATGATGCATACAAGTTAAACACAGTCCTGGATCTTGTAGGACTTGTTTCTTACTGTTTTCTGTGTCCCAGCATCTTCATCTTTTTCTTTCTTTCTTTCTTTCTTTCTTTCTTTCTTTCTTTCTTTCTTTCTTTCTGTCTGTCTGTCTGTCTGTCTGTTTCTTTCTCTTTCTTTTGTCAGTGCCACTTCCAGCTTTTTCTGTGTACTGAGGAATAGAACCAAGGCTTTGTGCATGCTAGACAAGCACCCTACCTCCAGGCCCTGTCCCCAAATCTTTGATAGGATAGTAACAACCAAATGAAAATGAACTCAAGCTTCCTACATGCCTCATCTTCTGTCTGTGCAGAATTATTTTGAGAATTGTCAGGCTTTTTCACCAATGCATATATTGACAGGATTGAAAGTGTTTCAGAGTTGTTTTTATTTTTATTTTTTTGTTCAACACGCACACAAAGCCTTAGGATTGCCAGCCTGGAGTCACTGTGCATGCGTGACAAGCTCAGATCTCATCTGCACTGAGCTTCCTGGAAACGCACTTCTGTTCCTCTTATCAGCATTCGGACAGGCTATCAAGAATTTGATTCAGCCGAACACTGGTGGCTCTCATGCCTGTAATCTGAGCTACTCAGGAGGCTGAGATGTGAGGATCAACATTCAAAGCACAATAGTCTGTGAAATTCTAATCTCCTGTCAGTCATCAAAAAGTTAGAAGTAAAGGTATGGCCCAAGTGGTACAGAGCTAGCCTTGAGCAAAAGCAGCTCAGGAACAGTATCTAGGCCCTAAGTTCAAGCCTCAGGTCTGGCACAAAAAATAGCTAAATACTGTTATTATTACTGCATGGTTAGACAATATTCCTCCCCACAGCAAATCCTCATGAACGATTTGTAAGATGAATAAATTGTTTTTAATCTTTTCTTTCATTGTTCTTTATCTCATGCTTCAGGTCACATAGATTCATGGGTTAATTATTCTGACAAGAGTCATACTTTCAAATGTTGGGATTATAGGGGAGACCACCAATCCCATCCTTACCCTTGTTTGAAATGACGACTGGGAAAAAAAATCCTTATTCTTTCTATTTGTGTGGGTACAGTGACCTCACTGCAAAAGATGACTGTGTGATTATCATGTTGTTTCTCTCATGTTTTCTGAAGATTTTGGATTTTTTTTTCTTCCTTTTAGAAAGAGAAGTCCAAATTCTTTTTCATTGCTCAGCTTTCTAGGTAGCACAGCAATCTGCTGTCTGTCAAAACCCCTTAAAATCCTGTTAGTCAGTCTTTGCACTTCATCATTGAGCTTTCTGGACTCTGAAGGCTCATTTGGTTTGATACGGAGGAGTGTGATACGGCGGAGTGGTTTCTTGAGCTGCAAGTTTGAAATCACAACCAGGCTCTCAGCTTGAGATCAGATTGTGTTCTCTCTCCCCTGTGGTTCCAAATGTCCACTCCCCGCCCCCCCCCCCCATCCTCTACTTCTTCCTCCTCTCCTTTCTTCACTTCCTCTATGCTCTCCTTACCTGTGGTGATAATGTTTCTGGTCCTCAATACCACTTCTATCAGTCCCACCATTTAATGTGCTATGGGGCATCTCACCAGGTCTTTTGAAGAGTGATTACACAGGCTTTTAAATGGACACAGATGGCAGGCAAAAAGCATAATTTATCATGCTTGAAATATTGGAAGTTTTTTTTTTGCCAGTCCTGGGCTTGAGCTCAGGGCCTGAGCACTGTCCTTGGACTTTCTCAAGGCTAGAGCTCTACCACTTGAGCCTCTGCACCACTTCTGGCTTTTTTCTATATGTGGTACCGAGGAATCGAACCCGTGTCTTCATGCATGCTAGGCAAGCACTTTAACCACTAGGCCAAACTCCCAGCCCCATATTGGAAGTTTTTAAGGAGGGAGGTGGTGTGTGTGTGTGTATGTGTGTGTGTGTGTGTGTGTGTCCTAGTACTTAGGGCCTGGGTGTTGTCCCTGAGCTTTTTTGCTCAAGGCCAGTGCTCTACAACTGGAGCCACAGTTCTACTCTTAGCTTTTGGGTGGTAAATTTGAGATTAGTTTATGGACTTTCCCCCTGGCTGCTTTGAACTTCAGTCCTCAGATCTCAGTCTCCTGAGTAGCTGGCATTAGAGGTAGGAGCCATTCAGCAGTGAGTAGAGATAAAAAGACTACAGTTAAAACCATGGCAGACCAAGTAGCCTGGTGGGCAGGGAGCACAAAGGGAGAAGAAGATATTGTTATAGCTACTGGCATTGAATACCCTGAGATTTTATTTTTAACTTTATTTCTTGATGGTAATGGAGGTTGAATGTAGGGGCTTTTATTTACTCACTTGACTTACAACCTTAGCATCTCTGAGGCTTTAAGAAGTTGTTTTAGCAAACTGGCTCTTTTCAAGCTGGTGATGGGGGCTACTAGGCACTCTGAGAGCAGGGATAAAGGAGACACCAGAGGACACCAGGAGGATGACAGTCCAACCATGCCAGAGCCAGAAAAAAAAAAACCCAACTAAAGCAAAAGAAGCTGGAGTGTGGCTCAAGTCCCTGAGTTCAAAGTCAAGAAAGTTG
This sequence comes from Megascapheus bottae, assembly GCF_031878675.1. Classification (NCBI taxonomy): domain Eukaryota; kingdom Metazoa; phylum Chordata; class Mammalia; order Rodentia; family Geomyidae; genus Megascapheus; species Megascapheus bottae. The sequence continues at coordinate 57,045,816 of NC_143517.1, forward strand.
GCTAGCTGGGCACCGACCAGTAGATCACTCATTTACGTCCTCAGGGTGTGGTGAACTGGAAGACCCAAGAAGATCAGTACTTTCTTCACAAAATTTGGGGTTTGAGGTGAGATGAACAGACATATGGACATACGAACATAAGACACATGAACTAACGATTTGACTCATTTGCTTAGCACCTACTCTCAATTTGGGTTTGCAGGGCATCATGCCGGGTTTAGTTGATGAAGGGCCCAGGGAAGAGCATGGAGTTTGAGACAGTTGTGGAGGCTGGAATATCGGTCTACACCCTAGAGGACCTACAGCAAGTTAACCTTGCTAAGTCTCAGGCTCCTTTCCTCTAAAGAATGGACAATAATAATGCCTTACAGGGTGGCTGTGAGTGTACACAAGGGAGCCCATGATTAAATGAACTAATTTGAGAGACGCCTGACATATATAACATGCTATGCAAGTTATTTCCTTAAGGAATCATTATCAATTCACACATGCGCGCGCGCGCACACACACACACACACACACACACACACACACACACACACACACACACATTAATTCACTGAACGAGGTCAGCTTTCCCCCTCTGCCTCAGCTTGGGTTTTCATGCGCTGGCCTGGAGCTGGCCTCAGTATCTCTTTGCCCCAGGACTACCATCCACTGTGTCTCCTGCCTGTTAGCAGGTGGTGACGGGGTGGGGTGAAGGGACAGGCTTACAAGGTACTTGGGGAGCACACAGTGAAAAACGGGTCACCATGGAGGGCGGGGAAGTTTCCCTTGCATCAGGGCCCTGGCTACCCTGGAGTAGACACAGCCTTCCATCTCTGGCAGTGACTGTGGCAAGACAGAGCAGAGCAGAGCCCCATATTTGGCCAGGGGAGAAGTTTACTCCATGCCACGCCCTCTGAGTCACCCTCTCTCAGCCCTGCAGCCTGCAGCCCGGGCTGAGCTCACAGCCTTCTGAGTCAGGCATGAGGATGCCCTCATTGGAGGGGGCACAGGTGGAGGCTGTGCTGGCACCAGTCTGCTCTCTTCCTCAGCCCGTGATCTTCATGAGCTGAGCTGGCTGCTCACTCCACGGCCTCCTCACCTCTGGCCCTAGGACCCTTTCCCTCATGGACTGCCATCTACCCTGAACCAGAGACAGACTGCAGAGGCTTGGCCACAGGGAGATAGCGAGTGCTAACTGTACCTCTCTACCCAAAGTGAGCCAGGAGGTACTGGGACTGAGATGGATCTCTGGTGCTAAGGACCAGAGATCTGGGTGTTCTCAACTCTGGGTGACATTGGGCCCTCTCTGGGTCCAGCTGCCAGATGTGTTGATCAGTCTCAGGAGACAACATCCCACTAGACCGGCAAGTGCACACAGTGATGAAGAGCTGGCTCTTGTCTCTGGTCTTGCCATGTGCAATCTGGAGAATTCAGCATCTCCTCTCTTTGCAGCTGGTTAGAAAGATGGACTTGGAATCTGAGTCCTGACCCCAGTGGGTCTGGTGGCTCTGGGCTCGGTGGAGGCTGAAAGTCCTGTGAGCCTGGCTGCACAAGGAAATCCCGATAGCTGCACTGGATCTGATGTCGGAGACCCACTCCCACAGTCTCATCTCCCTGGGCACCTTCACAGCTCCTAAGAGGACTTAAAGGAGCAGGAAAAGTGAAGCCTTGCTTAGTTGAGGCAGGGTGATGCCACTAAGCCGGGTCACACACTTTGAGGTGTCCAACATCTGGTCAGACACAGACATGAGCCAGACAGTCTGGGATGAGCCCATGGGACCATGCATGAGGGGTGGGGGCTGCAGAGGATAGAGGGCTGACTGTTGCCAGGGCAACAGGGCCCCCTCACTGGGCATGGAGTTGAAGCCCACTGGGTAATCACCATGCCAGGTGCACATAAGCCTGGGAAGCTGGCTCTTTGGAATTTTTAAGAAATGTTGAAAAATAGAACCTTGACCACGATGCCTTCTGATCTGTAAATGTTACCTCAAATCGTTCCTCTCCCACCCCCCACAAAAGATTCTGTGACGCAAAGAGAATTGGGTTGTAGATGATCTGAAATCGGCAGTCTGTGCCAGCGAGGACCAGTGTGTGTGAAGCTGTCCTAGCTGACACCAGAAGCTTCACATATAGTAACCCCATCCTCTGCAAATCAGAATGAGAACCTTGACTGCAACAGTCCTGGGGCAGGTGGCTCACTGACTGGCTGAGGGGCACCGAGTGGCAAGTTGTCTTGGATTTGCTTCTTGGCTTTGTCACCCACTTGCAATGGGATCTCAGTCACTCTATAGGCCTTAGTTCCTTTATTAGTATGAGTCTTTCTTCTGGTATTATAGCTTGAACTCAGTGCCTTGTACTTTTCCTTTGCTTTTTCCTCTTAAAGCTGGAGTTTGACCGTATGAGTCAGACCTGAGTAGCTAGGATTACATGGGTGAGCCACTGGCACCAGGCTTCTCCTCCTTCCCAATTCTTTCTATTTACAGTACTAGAGCTTGAGTTCAGGCCCTTGTGCTTGCTAGGCAAGTGTTATGCTGTCTGGGCCATACCTCCCATCTCTTAGTTCCTTTATTAGTAAAAAGCCTACATTACAGGCTTGTTGAAAGCAATAGGAATTTTCATCTGTAAGGCTCCCAAAACTGTGCCTGGCATTTGGCAAGTGTGATGTGACTGTTAGCTGTTATTCCGTCTTCTAGATAGAGGATGGAATAGGAGAGATGAAATGGTCCTCGCTTTAAGCGTGGGTAGTAGTGATCCAGGGTCAAGATATCCGAATATAAAAGGCCAGGCCTTTCAGTCCAGCTCTGCATCTATGAGCTGCATAACCACAAGCAGGTTCCTCTCTGTGCACCACAAGCTTAGGTGTAAATTGGATTTTCTACGTTGCCCTCAGGACTCCTGTGAAGACACAAAAGGTGACAGGTGTGGGTGTGAGACCCCCTGAGGGAGCATGTGCTCCTGGTCAGGGGCAGATTCTCTGGCCGTGCCTCAGGAATGGCCAATTTTCAGAAAGGGCTTTACTGTTCAAGATGCATAATGTTTTCAACGGAGGTAAGCTGTCACCCCATGCCATAAAGGAAGTCCAGGGGGAGCTCTGGAGGCTCTTTTGTGGTCAGAAATCTTGAGCTCATAAAATGTTCTTATGGATATAGTGTTTGTATTTCTTAAAGATCAGCTCTCAATTTTTATATGCTTTTCTTTTCAAAGACTGCTCTTTGTAGATAGTGGATTTTGCTATAGAGACTTTACTTTTTAAAAATTTGTACCATCATGGCATGTTATTTAAGAGCCATGTGTCGAATAGGATTTCTCTTAGCTATCTATGGCTGTATAACAAACCACAAATAATACTATAACTTTGGCCAGGAGAAACAGTGGCTTCTTTATACCATGATTCTGTAGTGGGGGGTGAATGGATGCCCTCGGTAGGGCTAGGATGATTTTGACTGGCTCACTGATAGGTTTGCAATTGCTGGCTGGTGGCAAGAGTGGAGTCCTTGTCTCATTGGGCCAAGCTGGACACATGGTGACAGAGTTCCGAGACCCCAGACATACAAATGCTTTCCCAGCCTTGATCCAGTTTGTTACTTTGCCATTGACCCAAAGAAACAAACCTAGAACCATTGTTAAGACAGCACTTCCCTAGAGTATGGGTGAGGGGAGTGGGGAGAGTCGAACGAAGGTCAAAGATTACAAAGTGAGCGTTGTATCCATGACAGATTCTACTCACATTAATGGAGTTAATTTACAGGAGATTTAATAAACCAGAGGGTTAGTTTCCTCGTGGAAATAACACTCGCCCATGATAAAAATTTAAAAAGCAAAAGACATACCAATGAAAAGAGTCACTCTTCCCATTTGTGACCACTCCCTCCCCAGCTTTACTCGCTACAGGTCATGACCTTTTAGTGTTTTCTGTATAGTAACTTTAACCCTCCCTGCTTCCTGTTTTTGCCTAACCTCTTCTTGGAACGATGCTCCTACCTTTTTCCCCCAGAAGAGCTCCCAACCCTCACCCCTGCCTTCCCTTAAATGCTACGTTAGGGAGCCTTGCTTTATCATGAATCCTCTACTCATGACTCAGTGTTAATACACACCTGCTTGTCCCAGGGGGTAACACTATATTGGATTTTTTTCTTGCTTTCTGTGTTATGGCTTCCTGCACTGACTGTAACTAAGGGGCTGGGAATCGGGGCAAATCTGCCTGGGCTCAAATCACAGCCAAGTCACTGTCTCCAAGACAAGATGTCTCAGCTAAATGTAAAGCTATTGGGGAGAGGCCTGAGGTTTGAATCCCCCCACTTAGTCCATGACTCCTGAAAGGTCGCCAGGATCTTGGAAAGGACAGTGTGCAAACAGCTGACCCATCCCTCCTGCTTTGTTTGTACCCATGAGGAAACTGTGGTCTTTCAGGATGAACTCAAGACACTTTTTTTTTTGCCAGTCCTGGGCTTGAGCTCAGGGCCTGAGCATTGTCCTTGGATTTTCTCAAGGCTAGAGCTCTACCACTTGAGCCTCAGCACCACTTCCGGCTTTTTTCTATGTATGTGGTACCAAGGAATCGAACCCGGGTCTTCGTGCATGCTAGGCAAGCACTTTAACCACTAGGCCAAACTCCTCGCCCCATCAAGACAGTTTTATCTTTCTAGTATGTTCTAGTCTTCCCTGGAATAAAGTAGGGAGGGAAGAGGAATCTAAACTGTCCTTAAGTGGATAGAACAGAATCCATACAGTCATTCTCACATGTAGTCACAGTGGTCACACCAATCATGCACAACCCTCATGTCCCCCAGTTCTGCACTAGAAACCAGGAAGACAGTGGTGGCCACACAGAGGCTTGGTCCCTGTTTCTAGTCTAGTGGTGATACAGAGAAGCAATGACTCATGTCTATGAGTAAATGTGTACAGGTGGAGATCAATCTCAAAGGGACAAAAGCAGGACAGAGAATGAGGACACAAGCCTGGTCCTACTTCTCTTCCTTCCCCTGAGGAAAGTGCTGGGCTCTGGATGGACTTGGGGACCAAAGGGAAGATGGAGAAGAACCAACGGCTGCTAGCAAGATTATGAGCAGCAGGCCTGAGAAACAGGGGAGAGTCCAAAGCTGGGGACACACCCAACTCTGGGGGTAGAACGAGGCGAGACTAGCTTATGAACTAACCCCAGCACGTAGATTTGGGAATGGGCTCTTGGAAAGCTCTTTTGAAGCTTCACTTTAGAACTGCATGAGGTTTAAGGTAACGGTGTGATTTCAGGTGTCTGCCCTTGGCTGCTCCATATACATTTGTGCTAGGTTCAGCTGGATGGGAGCAGGGACCTGGTGATGTTAGGTCTTGTAGGAAAGGAGAGAGAGGGAGGGAGCACAGCCAGAAGGTGGGGCTCATGAGGAAAACTGACACTGTTGGCTACTCGCACATTTATTGAGGGTTAACTGCACACCACGCATCAGATGAGGCTCTATCTATAGCAGGAGAACAAGAGGTTGTCTGCCCCCAGGACTCTACAGTTGGCGGTACACATAGGATGCATGTTTGGCTGGAGAAATGAAGACTTTGATCCAGAGATGCAGTCTTTGACTGCTTTTCTGATCTTGGCAACTTCCAAGTTCAGAGGGACCTGCCTGCTTCTTTCCCTCTGATCTTCCAGCCTCACCTCAAGGCTGAAAATGGAATAGCCCTACCACACAAATCAAATCTTCACAGCTTTGATTGTTCCTGGATAATTATTGAGTGACTACCTGGGACTAGACTAGACAATAGGAATATAGAGACATGGTATGGTGTCCTCGGAGGAATATTGTGGGGGCAAACACAAACTGACATTGACCATTGCAAAGGGTTGAAGTCGCACACGCGTTATGTCAACTGAGCCTTTTGCGGCCTCTAGAACGTTGGAAGCAACCTTAGATGTAGTTTAGAATCTCGAATGTCTGGTTGTCTAGTGTGCCATGTAGTCCTGAGGTCTGGGAATGCTTTTCACTGATCTTTCTTAAACTAGTGCCTTACCCTATGCGGGAACATGTCAGGTTAACTAAACTCTTAAGTTTTCGTGCTCTGGAATTCAGTCCTGAATGCGGGGTATTTGTGACAGATACGGAGGTTGGACTGGATGTTGATGACAACGAGTCACTACACGTGGTGATCATGTGGAACGTGCCTCGTTGTGCACACACACTTACACACACAACCCTGATGAATAAGAAGTGGGGAAATGTATTTGTTATTACTCAATAAGTACAGTTTGTTTGTTAGACACAATCTTTCAAAACACGAGGTCCAAAGGGAGAACTTATGAAAGGCTCTGGAGAGTGAGAGGGCGGGAATTGCTCTTGTTGTGCAGGGGTCTGATGGGAGCTTTGATGGTCAATATCTCTGCTAAGCAATCACCCCTCCCTGATGCAGAGGGGTCAGGGCCTCTCACCCACTCTCACTTACAGATTTTACGAGACCCAATTTTCCTTCTGGTTTGACTGGTAAATTACTGTGTGCTTCAGGCCACCTGGTTCCATGCTTTGATCCTTAAAGCCACGGTGTTCGTGATGGAGGGATCATTGGAATGGGGTTTGGAAGAGAATGCTAAAGTTCTCCTCTTCTCTCTGGGTGCTGAAGTTCGTTTCTTCTCCTTCAGGCACTAAGAGGTACCATCCGATTGACTTTGCCCGGTGGAGTGTGGATGGATGGAAGTGATCCATGACTTGTAGGTCGGCTCTTTACATACTATGGCATACTGAATGATTCCATACAATAGTGGAACAATAATATGAAGCAAATTGAGACCCTCTGTCACCACGTCACTTTCTTCCAGGAACAGCAACACTCTGGATTTTGTGAACCCTAGACATATCTAAGGTTATCTTTCATGGATATGAACTACTGACAAATCTTAAGGCAATTTCTAAAAAGAGAGCCAGCATGACTTATTTGCTCCATCCTGAACTCCCTGAGCAGATAGACAAATGGCCTCACCTCTCATGAGGAGGAAGCCTTGTAGAGAAAAGAATCAGGAAGTGTTACACTATATAAGGTTCCCCCCACATGGAAGCATGAGGCTAGGAAACCAAGGTTCTTATCCAGGATTCCTCTGAGACATAAAAGTTGGAGGATGCTTCCTCTTAGACATCTTTTCCTCTTGTGTCTTCCTCACTGTATCTAGAGATGGTGCTAAGTAAATGCATACTGACTGGTGACATGTTGTGAACGCATTTGACATTTCCCCCACTGGGTCACTTTGGAAGGAGGAGGAGCCAGTGTGGGTTGACCCCTCACACTGTTAGCCCTTGCCTAACCCCACCATTTGGTAGTGCGAAAGGCCAAGCTGATGACCCAATCCTTCCTTGGGGAGACACTCCCGTGTTTCATCTGCCCACCAAGCCCAATGCTGGGCAAGACACTTGACTCTGCTGAGTTCATGACCAGCCAGTTGCACTAAAGGTAGACTAGGATTTTGGACTTGAAACCAAGGTTAGTTGAAAAGTTTCTGAAGTGAGGGATTGGAAACTGGTAGCAACTAAGAAATACCTTCAGCAGATTGTGTCAGGAAAAACAAGATAAGGATGTCTGGGTATGGCCTTGGTAAGGAGGGGGGCAAGTAGTGCCCTCATAACACACATGTACAAGCCAGATTGGTATTTCTCTCGCTATTGGACCAGGGTGACCGCTAAAATTAAGCCAGACTGCTAAGGGATGAGTGGATAATCAAAACTTGATATATTGGGGCTGGGGATGTGGCCTAGTGGTAGAGTGCTTGCCTAGAATGCATGAAGCCCTGGGTTCGAATCCTCAATACCACATAAACAGAAAAAGCTTGAAGTGGAGCTCTGGCTCAAGCATTAGAGTGCTAGCCCTGGGTAAAAGAAGCTTAGGGATAGGCCCCAGGCCCTGAGTTCAAGGCCCAGGGCTGGAAAAATAAAAAACCTAAACAACAACAATAACAACAAAAACCACTTGATATATTTATAGAAAGTAAGATTATTCAGTCTTTAAGAGGAAAAATTTAGGTACAAGCTGCAATGCTGATGAATCATGACGATGTTGTGCTCCAGGAAATAACAGACACAAAAGACTAAGTCCTGTCTGATCCACTGACAGAAGGTTCCAGAACAGTCCAAGTCATAGAGAAGTGGAAGAATGGTGGCCGTAGGCCAGGCGTGGTCGCGTACGCCAGGAATCCTAGCTACTCTGGAGGCTGAGATCTGAGAATCAAGGTTCACAGCCAGCTTGGCACTAAAGAATGTGAGACTCTTATCTGCAATTAACCTCTAGAAAACCGGAAGTGGTGCTGTGGCTCAAGGGGTAGGGAGGTAAGCTCAAGCTGAAGAGCTCAGGGACAGTGTCCAGGCCCAGAGTCCAAGCCCTATGAACAAGAAAAAAAAAAAAGAGGGCTGGGAGTTTGGCCTAGTGGTTAAAGTGCTTGCCTAGCATGCATGAAGACCTGGGTTCGATTCCTCACTACCACATACATAGAAAAAAGCCGGAAGTGGTGCTGAGGCTCAAGTGGTAGAGCTCTAGCCTTGAGAAAGTCCAAGGACAGTGCTCAGGCCGTGAGCTCAAGCCCAGGACTGGCAAAAAAAAAAAAAAAAGAGTGGTGGTCAAGGACTGGGGAGGAGGGATGTAAAGTTATTAGTTGAGTGAAGCTTCAGCTTGGGATACTGAGGAAGTTCTGGAGATGGTTGCTTGTGGTTGCACAACAAAGTCAGTGGACTTAATACCACGAAACTGTGTGCTTCCACGAGGGAAACATGGCAAAATGAGTAAAAAAATTAAAGCAAACAAACCAGGTTTATAGTAAAACCTTTTTTTTTTTTTAAAGCTCTGCCCATTAAAGGCATCGAAAGCCAAATCCACTGTTACAACCATTGGGGAAAAAAGAGATAGTTATTTTTAACTTCAGGAAAGTTAGAAAGATCGGCTCTCAGGGCATAGAATGATCTTTGGAGGAAGACAGTTTTAATTGTATAGGACAGCTACATAATAAAAAATCTATCATTCTGATCTTATTTTCTATTCCATTTGGAGCTTGTGTGATGAGTATTTGCAAAACTTGGTGCGGGGGCCAGGAGTTTGGCCTAGTGGTAGAGTGCTTGCCTAGGATGCACAAAGACCCGGGTTCAATTCCTCGGTACCACATACATAGAAAAAAGCTGGAAGGAATGCTAAGGCTCAAGTGGTAGAGCTCTGACCTTGAAAAAGCCCAAGGACAGTTCTCAGGCCCTGAGCACAAACCCAGGACTGGCAAAAACAAAAACAAAAACAAAGAACAAAGAAAAAAGCTTGGTGTGGTTGGGAAGAGGTAAATGATGAGAGGGACTCAGGACTCACTCAGGCTCTAGCTGCCATGTTTGCTCAGAAACATGGCTAGGAAGTGGGATACAGCTAGAGTAATCAGAGCAGTGCTAACAGTGTACTCATCATAGTTATTAATCGTGAGTGGCGAATGTCTCTTCAGTCACTTTCAAACCCCTGGGTACTGAATGGTACGGCCATGTGGCAGTCCCCTTTGGCGCTCAGCAGCTGAGCTGGGGCTGCTCTGCCCAGAGAAGCAGCTCAGTGTCTGTGATGCTGTGTTTGTAAAAGGCCTTCCCAGGACTTGGCAAGTGGTGGATTCTTGATACATAGCAGTTATTTTTATCTGAGCTGTCTAGAAAAAGCACATGCTTCCGCATCCTCAGAGTCTGGCTTGAATCCCTGTTTACTACGGGTTTGACCTTCAGCGATTTACTTAGATTTTCTGAGCCTCAGTTTCTTATTTGTCAAGTAGAGTAAAAAAAACCACAATTGTTAGGAGAAAAATGCAGTAGTTTTACTTCCTTCCCTCATTCTCTCTCCTTTCTTCCTTATTCTTTCTTTCCCCTCACTCCTTCCTCCTCTCTTTCCCTTACTCTCCCTTCCCCTCCCCCTCCTTATCCCCATCCTCTTCCTCCTTCCCTCCTTTTCTCCCTTCTTCTTTCTTCCTTTCTTTCCCTCTCTTTCCCTCCTCCTTTCCTCCCTCCCTCTTTTCCTTTCCTGACGTATAGATGGATGGCATGTCCTCATCTCAGCCCAAAGTTGCCTTCCCAGCTCAGCTAGGAGGGCATTTGCTAATTGGCAAAGTGAGACTCAGCTCTATCCATTGTTCATCTTTCCTGTTCATGAACTTTCTAGAAGGGTAAGAACTCTTTTCATCTCCATTTTTTTTTCTTTTTTCTTTTGCCAGTCCTGGGCTTGAACTCAGGGCCTGAGCACTGTCCTTGGACTTTCTCAAGGCTAGAGCTCTACCACTTGAGCCTCAGCATCACTTCCATCACTGAGGAATTGAACCCGGGTCTTCCTGCATGCTAGGCAAGCACTCTACCACTAGGCCAAACTCCCTGCCCTTCATCTCCAATTTTATCCCTGATCTTCTATGGACGTCTACATGTGATCATTAGCTTTAAAGCCACTTGGTTTTCAGTGTTCTCTCATGAGTGGACGGCTCAGATCTCGTGCCCAGGGATGTGGCTCTTTTTGGAACTGAGACCGTGGGAGTGATGCTTCCAGAGACTCCGAGTACTCTGCCCATGGATGAAGAAGATGAGCTGAGGTTGTGGGTTGAGATACTGAATTAAGGCTGGGTTGAGAGAAACAAAATGATTCCTGCAGGGCAGGTGATTCTGAACTGGCTCTGCCCAGCAGCTGGTGAGGAAGGGTTGAAGGATTCTTCAGGAATCTCCTTCCATCCCCACTTTCCATCTCTGGTAAGTCTTGGCCCTCTGCCTGACACCCAGGAGGTGCTTTACAAACACTAGTGGACAGGGCTCACCCCCAGGGCTCCGCTCCAGTGCATTTCTCCTCTTCACCATTTTCCTGGGACCTTCCACACAGGACTTGTTGCTCCTCCCCCTAAGCTCCAGAAGGAACTGGTTCAGATTGCAGCATCCACCATATTGTATTGTAATTATCTGTGGGCTCCAGACAAAGGCCTGGAGGGCAGAAACTGTTCCTTACACCTCTTCTCTCAGCTTCTCCTGTGACGCCTGACTAACACAGGGATTGTGCACATGGAGTGAATGAGAGAGCCACTGTTCAGTGTGTTTGGCATTGGCTGAGGTCAGGGAGGTCCCGAGGAATGAGGGGCTGGCGGAATATCAGGGGCTCCAGTCTGCTTGGCAATAACTCCTTTCCCCATTTCCCAGAGAGTGTTCTCGTAATACACTGGCAGTAGGCCCAAGCCAGGCTCTGACTAGTTCCTAAAACAAGTTAAGTCTTTCCCTTTGGGACAATTCCATCAGCGGGGTAGATGAGCATATTTCTCCAATGACCTTGGCGGTGACCTTGGCGTTCACAGTCCTGACTGTTGGGCCATTTCCCACTTGGTTCCTCATGGACCTTAGCAGCAATCCTATTTTGCTTGGCTGGGCTTCTGACTAGTGAGGGAGGAGATGAGGTCTCTCTTCCCAGATCCCAGGGAGAAGGGAGCCACATCCACTCCCTCACCCACAGATGCCTGTGCTTGGCTGTGATGGAAACTGGCTCCTCATCCAACAGATCTCAGTGGAGATTGGGAAGTGCTCGCCGGAGGAGGGAGTGGTGTCATTGTCAGGATGTGGATGGAAGCCAGGCTGCAAATGAGACTCTGCTCTTCCCACACCTCTGGCCTTCCATTGGAATGGAAGGGCGATTCCAGCTGCAGAGAGGCTGGACTGTCTTCCATGGAAGGGCTGAGTTTGGTCAGGTCAGCATCACTGAGTACACACACCTGTCCAGACCACAGAAGGTGGAAATCTGTGAGGGATTCACTGTCCCACACACTATCTAGCTACAGTTGGCAGTATTTAAATCTGTCAAAGTCCCCTTAACACATGGGGAGGGAGGTGTGAACATGATTTTTGACACATGTGTTTATAAATTGGCCTCTATATGAATCATCCTAAAGGTGTTCATTCTGCAGGGATCCAGAACCTGAGATATGAGCCTTTGGGATCCTTTATTCTTAGATCCTTAGACTGGGGGTGGGTGTGGGGAGCAGGGAATGATCTGTCTGTGGCATTCATGTCCTGAGAGGAAGACACAGGTGATTTAACTGTCTTACTGAATCACTAAATACGGAAGAACAGATTTTTATCAAGAAGAATGACTAGAGGATATGGAAAGATCAATGTATCAGGAGACAGGCCTGGCTCTATGAACTTGAGCTATTCATATTCTCATTTAATTTGATCTAAAAGTCATTTCACAAGGACTAAGGGAAGCACTGTGGATTTTCCTATGTGTTCTACAAATAGGAACTCTTTGTTCTTATTTTTACAGCAATTCATGCTATAGGCAGTATTATTAAATATATTTTATGAATAAAAAAAGTAAAGGCCAAAAATGTTAAATAGCTTGCCCACAGTCACAGCTAGGAAGTGATGGATTAAGTCTGAGCTTTCTTCTTTCTTCCTTCCTTCCTTTCTTCCTTCCTTCTTTCCTTCCTTCCTTCCTCTCTCTCTCTCTCTCTTTCTTTCTTTCTTTCTTTCTTTTTTTCTGGCCAGTCATGGAGCTTGAACTCAGGGCCTGGGCACTGTCCTTGGACACTTTTTGCTCAAGGCTAGCACTCTGCCACTTGAGCCACAGCACTACTTTCAGCTTTTTCTATGTATGTGGTACCGGGGAATTGAACCCAGGGCTTTGTGCATGTGAGGCAAGCACTCTACCACTAGGTTACACTCCCAGCCTACTCTCTTTTCTTTATTTTTTTTATTGTAGTTTATTGTTGGTGTTTGAGCTCTCTTTTGAGAGCCAAGGAGAGAGGACTCAGCAGAAACCAACCTGGCTGATACCTCCATCTTGGATTTCTTCAAGTCCAGAACCATGAGAAGATAAATTAGTGTTGTTAAGCCCCCTTCTCCCAAAAGAATGAAAACTTGTTCCCTGGACCACATCAGTGTGTAGTTTCCATGTACCTCTGTAGATCATTATTTCTACCTCTCACATGGCTGGAATGAAAGCCCCTGAAACAAAAGTTGGGTGAGTACCTAGATCTTCATTTTCATGAATGACAACCAGAATCCCTGGAAAATAGAGTACTCAGTAGACTAGGAGTTCAAGAACGCATTAAACCCCATCATTCTGTGTTGAGAGGAGGACTGAGTTAGCTCCTTCCCAAACATGGCTTCCTGTAGGCCCGGACTGAATAATTTAACATAAGGTCTCTGAACCTCAGCATATTCTAGGCAGGAAAGATGCTCCCATTGAAGGAACAGAGCCATATATTTGCCCTTTGACTCAGGTCAGAAGTGGCCCATTGGTCATGAATGCGTGAGCATGCTGTGGACATTAACACCAGGTAAGCTATGGAGTAATCTTCTGTGGTGAAAAAGAAGAAATCAACTAGAGGAAATGGAGCTTTCCCCCCCTTTAATCACTATGAACCACTGTGAAGGGTAGTGGCTTAAAACAATGACCATTATTTCTCCCAGTGGTAGAGAGTTTCCCCCTGGGTGTTAGACAGTGAGCTGCCCTCAGTTGGGAGCTGCTTAGGCAACAACATCTGAGATGGCCATTCATCCTCAGGCCCCACTTTTCCATGTGGTATTTTGGACCAAGACGCTTCCCAGCCTGACAGACGCAAGGAAAAGATAGGAAGAGAAAACTTTCCCTACTCTTAACATCCAGGCTTACGAGTCAAAGGGCATTATATCTGCCACATTGATGTGGGCAAAGTAAATTAGAAGGCCCCAGGATGGGAAAAAACTGTTGTAGACCATCCTGGAGATTCTCTATCACAAAGACGGCAGAGGAATGGTAGTCAGAACTACAAATTACCCTTCTGAGAGTTGAAAGCTTCTGAAAGCATGCTGCATCTAATTTGTGCTGTTTCTCAGGCGATGGGTCCTCTGGAGTGTTAAAACTGGCCTTTGTATCCCAAGAGAGCTTCATTTTCTCATTCTCTGAGGAAACAGAGAAGTGGCCTGTGCACCAAGTACCTCAAGTCAGGGTAGAACCAGGGTTGCTACTGCTGAATGATTACTCTGTATACATGCACAAACATGGAGCAAGGAAACCTAAAAGTGATTCAAGAAGTGGGGGAAATGATTTGATCTGGGAACTTTGCAGGCATACATGGAAATGAGACACCTTTGTATAACTAATATATACTAGTAAAAATGGACCCCCCCCAAAAAAAAACATAGATGATGGATAAACATGTTTTTTTCCACCAAAAATCAGGGGTGACTGTGATGGTCTTGGTAGACCTTCATCTCTTTCTTTGCATGATAAAAATATCTTTTTTTTTGCAGGGAGATAGATAAGAGTGGACAGCATGAATTCTGGGGCCAGATTGCCTATATTCATGCCCTGATATTTCCATTTATCACCATTATTATCCTGAAAAAAATACTTAATTGCTCTAGGCCTCAGTTTCTTTTTCTGTCAAATGGAAATAATAATACTATCATATATAATACTATCTATATAATAGTAACAGTCATTATTATATAGAATTATGTACTTCCAGTGAATCTAAATACATAGAAATATCTAGAACAATGCCTGGCATATGATTCACAATCATTGGATATTATTTTCAGCTATTGGAATGTTTTGTTGAAAATTAGAAAGAGTGCATGCCTGGCCCGTAGTTAAGTTCTTCATTTCATTCCTTCCACACACATGTTGTTGAGATGAGGTCTTGCGGTAGAGCTGGGGCTAGCTTCCAACTCTTGATCCTACGGCCTCAGCCTCAGAAGTCCGCACTCGTCCTGCTTACCCTTGAGGGTCTTTGGAGAAAACCATCTCCGTGGTTTCTCTCTTGACTGGTTCTTTGGAAAGCAGTGAGTATCTTGTCAGATTGGTTAGACTTTGTCATTTCTTTTGCTGCTGTCCCCCCCCCCCCCCCGGCCCCGCCCCACTTGCAGGAGGCCTACTTCTTTCTCCTCTCTCTGTCCTAGGCTTCTCTCTGACTAGGAAGAGAAATTGCAAATCCTCATGGGATTGAATCTCCCTTTGCTTATCACTACTGCAAGAATTAAATGAGGCAATATTTTACTAGAAGGTCTTTTATGGTGCTGGCCACAGAGAAAGCGGTCAAGGACAGGGAATGGACTGCTGTGTGTAACTATTTTTATGCACATTCAAAGGCCCAGCTAAATCACTCCCTCTGCCAGGAAGTCCTCCCAAGCTGCTCCAGATGGAGGCTAGCCTATTTCTTCTCCTGGGCTTTTCTTTCTTTCTTCTCCTCCTGTCTTTTACTTTTTAATAGCGTATTTATCTTCCATTACTTAATTAGAATAATCCAAAAAGGAGTCTTTTCTTTCCTGTGTGCCGCCATTCTGTACACAGAGCCCTTACTGTGTCGGCCTGAGGCCCTTGGTGACACCTCTGTCCCTTTAAGGTTTTTTTTTTTTTTTTTTTTACTTGTTTCTTTAGTTTGTCCTCACCTGGAGGAAATCGCTGGAAATTGTTGGGGAAGCAAGCTGTCACTTTCAAGGATGGGAGAGAGACTTTGGTCGGCACCATCCAGTTGTATAGCCTTCAACACTGGCTGCTTCATTTCCTTAGTAATTTGCAGCTCACTTACTCTCATCGTGGTTGGGTCTAGCAGGGATCAGAGGTGGCAAGGAGGGCTTCCTTCCCAGTACACTCACTGCTGGTAGCCAGCTACATGACTCTGAGTTGACTGCAAATGCTGCAGTCAATGAGAATTTCCTCCTGCAGAGAACACAGCTTCTTGCTAGATAAAATGGTGGTAAGAAACAGGGGGACATCAGCTTCCTTGAGAGGGACAGCTTAGCATGGGGTAATGGTATGCACCTGTGTTATACACTAAGCCTCTGGACAGGCATAGGCTGGAGAACCACAGTCCAAGGCCTTAGTAAGAACACGAGAGCCCATCTGAAAAGGACTGGGAGCATGGCTCAAGGCATAGAGCATCTGCCTAGCATGCACAAGACCTTGGGTTCAAACCCTAGTACCATCACCCCTAGAAATTCTGAAATGAGAAGATGTCTCATCCTGGCCAGAAAGAGTGGTGAAATCGAGATCCCGATTCTTCCTGGGACTAAGGCAAAGCTAAGGATGAGAAGAAGAATTAGGACAATTATACTTTCAGGTCTCAACATGGAGCTCTGGCTTCAGATCTGGGATTTGGTTGGGATTTGTTGTTGTTGTTGTTATTGGTCATGGGGCTTGAACCAGGGCCTGGGCGCTGTCCCTGAGCTCTTTTGCCCTACCACCTTGAGTTTTTGAGTGGTTAATTGAAGGTAAGAGTCTCACAGGGACTTTCCTATCCAGACTGGCTTGGAATTGTGATCCTCAGATCTCAGCCTCCTGAGTAGCTAGGATTACAGGTATAAGCCACTGCATGGGAATTTCTATATAAGAAATATTACAGATGTAAATGTCAACCATCATACCATATGGTGGTGAGACACCGTGGTAAAGAGAACCATGGCTTTTTATACACTGTTCTTCCTTGCCTGGGGTCTAAAAAGGACTCCTGATTTTTACTTGGCTTTCTACGAGGTTTTTGGTATAGTGTGTCTTGAAGCAGACACGAGGAAACCTCAGGGGGGAGGGGCAGGCTTGGGGTCTGAACTTCCTGCTTTTCTGTTGGTAGGTGTTTAGGAGATGCTCTGGGAAAATCAGTGGAATGTGACTGCAGTGGAGTTGAGTGTCTGGAGTCCTCCATACCAGTCGCACCATCATTCACGGGCTGTTGTGAAACACCCTGTGAGGTTTGGTCTTTATTAACTTTGGTTTGGAGGATTACAGGATGAATAGTTCCATTAAAAGGGGAGGGAATAGCACACTTGTTGGGCTTGGGTACACAGGGAGAAGACCAGAAGGGGATTGCTAAGGGACTGGAGGCCAGCTCTTGATTGCCTTGGGAGAAGGAGGTGTCCCCGGGTGGTGGCTGTAAGGGATCTGAGAGAGCTGTGTCCCCCTGAAGGCTCCTCATGTTCCAAGATGGCCTTTGGCTTTGGGTTCCCAGTGCTATCTGCCCTCAAATTTCTTATCCATGGTCCTCAGAAAACAGCCAACGCGGCAGCTCCGGGTGGCCAGGATTGCGACATCAAGTGTGTTTGTTCCCTGTGTTTGTGAAATACCTCAGAGGCACCGTTCCAGCGCCACCTGACTAGTTTTCTGATTGCCACATGGCTCTGGCTCCGACTGCTAATGCTCAGCTGAGGCCAACTGGTCAGAGATTTGGAGATGTTTGTGGGTTTAGAACACAGAGACCTCATTTTACCTGCCAGGAGAAGAGAAATCTTGCCTCCCTGATTGTGAGTATCACTCCCCATGGTTGGAGGTGGCTCTGGTGGCCTGTAGTGACCAGTTTGATTGTCGGTCAGCTGCTTGACCGCTCTGAGCTTCAGTTCCTTCTGTGTCATCGGGAGGATCATGATCTCTCCCTGGTAGGCTGGTGACCCATGAGCAAGGCCGTCAGCTAGCTTGCCAGGCTTCTGGCTCAATCTACCCCCCCCACCCTCCCGCCTCCTGCCCCTCAACATGGTTACCTAAAGTTGACCTCAGACTCTCAAGTCATTGAAATTCAGTCTTGCATATAATTCTTGCAAATGAATGACCATCAACCTTTGCCTGAGAGCAGGCAGAAGAAGACTGGCTAATATGTAACACAACGAGAGCTCACAATCCCCTGAGCAATGGCTCAAGAACTGGCAGAGGGTACTTCAGTGGTACTTGCCCAGTCTAAGGAAGAGGGCTGCAAGACACATGGCTGTGAGTGTTGCGTGCCTCACTGATCTCCTCCTTCCAACGGTCACACCTAACATTGTGAGGGGAGGGACTGGGAATTATTGGTCTCCTGTTATGTGTCAAGTACCAAAGGAGAAATTTTGTATACCCTTCTCATTTTGTCATCTTGGCCACCTTAAGAAGTAGGCAACATTACCTGCAAGTCACAGCTACTCAGTAAATATTTGTCGAGTGATTATTATGTGATAGACTTTGTTCTAGGAGCTAGAACATAGCAGAAAACGGAGGCCTGGAGTGGTAACATTTGCACAGCTAATTTGCACATCCTATCAGGATGGCTTCCCCACTCTCTGGAGTCTTATTGCAGGATGCAGGGAAACAGATATATGTGTATGCACATAAGCATGCCCACACTGACACTGCATCCAAGCACCATGCTACATGATGCACACATCATGCTTTCACTCTGTGCTCCTCAAGCAAATGACATGCACAAATATGCCCACAGTGCCCATACACACAAAGCATTCTAATACATCTGCACAGCACGTGTACACTGCACATGTTCATATATGGCATTTTATTTATCAGGAAAAAAATTGCCTTCAAACTTCTGGAATCTCTTAATACTTTAGATCAGCAGAATCTGTTGTATTGCACAGTCTCAGATAGTCTATTGTCTTTCACTTTCTTCTTTTTTCTAACCAAACTGGCTTCAAACCATGACTCTCAGGATCTTATCCTCCTGAGTACTTAGATTACTGATGGGAGCATCCAGTTGTCTCCTTTGTCCTCTTTCTTCTCCCTTCCCTTCCCTTCCTCCCTCCCTCTCTCCCTCCCCTTCCCTCCCCTCCCCTTCCCTCCCCTTCCCTTCCCTTTCTCTTGCTTCCTTCCTTCCTTCCTTCCTTCCTTCCTTCCTTCCTTCCTTCCTCTCTCTCTTCCTTCTTTCTTCTTCCTGTCCTCCTTTCCTTCCTCTATTTCTTTCCTCTCTCTCTTCTTCCCTCCCTTCCTCATCCCTCCCTTCCTCCCTTCCTTTCTTCCTTCTTTCTTCTCATTCTCCTGTCCTTCCTCTATTCCTTTCCTCTCTCTCTTTCTCTTTCTCTCACTTCCTCCCTCCTTTCCTTCCTCTCTTCCTTTCTTCCTTTCTTCCTCCTGTTCTCCTTTCCTCCCTCTCTTCCACCCTCTCTTCCTCCCTCCCTCCCTCCCTTCCTTTCCATCATCACACTCTGTAGCCTCGGCTGGTCTTGAATTCACAGTCCTCCACTTCTTGAGTACTTGGATATTTATCATTCCACCTGCTTCTTTTATCACTTTGTTCCTACCTCCCTCCACCCTCCTTTTTCCTTTCCTCATCCAGCCACCAAGTCTCTCTCGCTGTTTTCTGGCTGTGAAATTCCAGGGATTACTCATTGGAGCATTCAGCTAGAAAATCAGAACTCTCTGTGAGTCCACCAAGAATGGAATCCATCAGCCAAAACCTGTCACGCTCAGCCTTTCTGTCCCTCGTGCAGCTGTGCTCATGCCCAGGACTCCTTTCCACCCTGCTATCTATCTCTCTGCCACCAGGCATGGCATGCTCACATTCAGGTCAAGACTTTCCAGCTGGTGTCCCCAGCCCAGCCTCCCTCCACTCTTCTATCTCCCCTCTCCAACCCTCCTCCCCCACTCCCCGACCCCACACACAAGCTGAAGGCCTCTTCCAAGTGTTTCATCATGCCTTGGGGTGGGGTGCATCTGATTTTGCATTTCGACACTTTGCTTCCACCTGGCTCTTCATTTGCCAGCTAATAGGCGAAGTAACCCATCCTGACACTGGTGGTATGTCCTCCTTTGTGCTTTTGTGGGGACCTGGACTTGTGCGGAGTTGGCGAGCCTAACTCAAAGATTCCACTGGCTATGCCGGAGTTGGGCTGGGGGGCTGGGCTTCAGTGCGGGCGACTGAAGCTCTTCAGGACATTTCGCCATCCCAGCAGCTCGGGTGGGGGTGTGGAACTGGAGAAGGTCGGCAACTCCTGTGTCTGGAGTGCCAATAGACACCCATCTGCTTTCCTGTGGTATCAGGGCCATCTAAAGCATGTTGGTTTTGCCTACGAGAGGCTTTTGGAAGTGTGTAGAGAGGCCACATTCTTTCTGGGACCCTTGGACTTCAGGGTCCAGTGGATCCCCTATCTTTTTGGCTCTTTGGCCTCATTGTGGGATTGGATGAGTTTGCTAGGGCAGGTTGTTGAGTTCAGGCCTCGTAAACAATTCCTGGGCAGTGGGGACAGTCTATTCTGCAGATAGCCCAGGAGTGGCTTTAGCAATATGTACTTTGTCTGGGGCAAGCTCACTCTAACACAGAGACACACAGACTCTCTCTCTCTCTCTCTCTCTCTCTCTCTCTCTCTCTCTCTCTCTCTCTCTCTCTCTCTCTCTCTCTCTCCCTCCCTCCCTCCCTCCCTCCTTCCCCACCCCCTCACTGGAGAAAATTCAACAGGAAGCTGGAAAATAGTTCCAGCAAAAACAGCTCTGCAGAGGGGACACCACCCAGCGAGAACAACTGAGCAGAGTCCCAGGTGCTCCATGGCATGGGGCCAGACTTTGGGATTGTTTAATTGAAAGACATGGAATTCTGGAGGTGGGGCTCAATTGGGCACTTACTGATAGTCTTTGGTGGTGATTACTTATGATTCAGTCTGATGTTGTAACTGGACCATAAACTCTTAGCAAGCAGGGATCAGGGCTCACGCTCATGTTCTCTTCTCTCTACTACCTAATTCAGAGTCTACACGTAAGTAATGTTCAATAAAGGTATAAAAAGAAAGGAGCCCGGGTTTTATTTGTATGGTGCTCTCTGTCATGTCCTGAACCGTCTACTGTGAGTCAACCCTCTGGTGGCTGAGCTCATCTGTGGACAGGTAACCTGCTCACCACCTGCTCCCATTTCTTGTGTAACAGGGTTAGGCCTTGGGGAGCTATACTGGTACAGCAAAGTCAAAATTTACACATGAAGAGTGTATGTGCATTGCAATGTCCTTCAGCTACAGACACCAAGAGGCCTTGTAGCAGGCCGAAGGGGGTCTCACACCTAACAAGACATTGAGAAGCCAGCCCAGGGACCAGGGTTGGCACAGTAAAGGTGCAGTACGGGGCCCACATTCCATTCAGTTACTCATTCATTCACCTAAACCATGGGTCCTGCTCTGTGCCAGGCACCGTTCCAGGCTTTGGGGACAGGGCCATGGGCAAGTCTACTTAATAAGGTGGCACAGGAGCCAAGTAATAAACAAATACTACAAGCCAGAAAATGTTTAGCTGGATGATTACTGATTGTCAGGAAGTGTTAAGGGAAAGGTAGGGTCGTCCAACCCAGCTGTCTTTGACCCAATACCCTCCTGATCTCAGCCTTCAGTTAGCCAGGATTACCCAGTGAAAAATGTTTTTAATTCCGTGCCTGGCAGGCTCCAGTTCCATGGAAGGTTCTGATTAGCCAGGCCATGGGCATGTGTCCTAGAATGAAGGGTTCTGATTGGCTAGGCTTGATCAAGGGCCATAGAATGGAAAGCTCTGATTGGCTATGCCTTAAACATGGGCCCTACTGGTGACTACATTATGGGAGGACTGCAGGCTGGGAGCAGAGGCAGTGCCTCTCTCTCTAGACCCTGTGGATTAGATGGGTGGAAGGGTGGGTGGGTGATGGCTCACAGAGGAGAATCATTGTGCTCTTATTAGAAGAAGTGATAGATGCTGGAGCAGTGGGTGAGCTGGTGCTCTTGGCTCATGCCTGGAATCCTATTTATTCAGAAGCATGAGTTCTGAGGGTCTCAGTTCAAATTCAGCCAAAGCAGAAAAGTCCATGAGACTCTGAGACTCTTTTCTCCAATTAACCACCAAAAATCCTGGAAGTGGAGCTATAGATCCAATGGCAGAGCGCTCTTGAGCAGAAAAGCTCAGAAAACAGTGCCTGAGTTCAAACACACACACACACACACACACACACACACACACACACACACACACACACACCCATATTGTAGCACTTTTTATTTATCTACCTGAAAAATCCTTAGGTTTGTAACAAAGTGTTCTTGCAGCCATTTTGTAAACGAACAAAAGTAAAATGCTTAACTAACACCAAAAAAAGAGAAAACTTTCTTTGAGACTGTTTCCAGCACTTCCCTTTGGGAATACACCTGTGCTGCACCGAGCTGTTTGGAGAGGAGGCCAAGGTTTTCTCCAGAAGCCCTCTCTGCTTCCTTCACCATCCTCTCTGCAGGTGCAGTGCCTTCTTCCCACAGCTCACGGGAACCGTCCTCCCTCCTCTCCTCCTCTCCCTCAGCCACTCCATCCACCCGCCCCCCAGGAAGTTCCTGTGCTCAAAACCTCCACACTTCAGTCTGTAAGCAAGCTCTTCTCCTGGCACCAGGGGTGAAGATTCTTTCAAGCCTGTATCTCAGTTTACTATCTGGCTATCTGTGGGTTCTCAGTGTCACTGTCTGTGCAGAGAAAGAGGGGGCCAGTGGTACCCCTTCTGGGGCTGGTGTGAGACTTACGAGCCACTGCAGGGGAAGTATCTTACTCCTGGTTGCCCCTGGTTAGTCAGCCTGGTGTCATAGTCATGGAATACCAGGTCTTCCACAAGGGACATCTTCCACTGTACCCAACTCTCATTTCTAGCCCTGCTCCAAGCTCCACGTCCCTGCCATCCTGGAGACTCTTTCTCATGCCCTGAGCATCCGTGCTTCTTTCTTCCCTCTTAGCTCCTGCTCTTTCCTCTGCCTTC
Source organism: Megascapheus bottae (assembly GCF_031878675.1). Classification (NCBI taxonomy): domain Eukaryota; kingdom Metazoa; phylum Chordata; class Mammalia; order Rodentia; family Geomyidae; genus Megascapheus; species Megascapheus bottae. The sequence goes on from NC_143517.1 coordinate 57,068,215, forward strand.
AGTCTTCTTTCCCTTTATACCTGAAGGCTGGAAGCCTTTCCTAGACATAGATGTCAGATTCCCAATAGTAAGCCTGAGGTGTGATCTTTCTTCTGGTCGACCACCACACTTGTGACTATGTGGGCATCAGTGTCCTTCCACAGTTGTGTGCTCACTCAGCTTCTCTGCATCCTTCACTCACTCAGAGTGCAGTGTGGAGAGATCATGGAGCAAATGAACAAATGAATGAATAAGTGATCTGTGTACCTCTCTGCTTACAAGCAAAGACTGTGTCTAATTATTCTTTGTTTCCTCCACGCCTGGTACTCATCACAGTCCTATAGATTCTTCCAGCACATGAGTGAAGGCTCTATACGATTGGTGAGGGAAATGTGTCAAGGAAGGAAAAGGCAGAGGACCAAAGGGAATTCGGACAGTAGAATCAGAGGCAAGGATATGGGTTCTGTGAGAAGGACTTGGGCTTAGAGCCAGGGAGCCAAGCCCAGCCTCCTTTCTTGGGGCTTGGCTCAGAGAAGAGCTGGCCCTTCTCCTGGCCTTGTGAGACAGAGCAGACTCCACCCAGCCTGAAGAGGCGTATTCACATGTTGGAATGATTTGTGCAGTATTTCAGTCTTATCTGTTAATAATAAAAATGAAATTACATTAAAATATAGCCATGTGTGGGTTGCAGACAAGTTAATAATCCTTCATGTAGTCAGATGCATGTCCCTTTAATTGAGGCATAATGATACTTGTAATAACACCCTGAATCTGTTTATGGCTTCCCCTTTCTGAGGAGCTCAAAGCACTTTCTCTTCTTATCGCATCTTTCTCCTCAACTTCCCAGGGAAGTGGGCCTAATCACCCCCAGTTTCTCAGGGGTCTGTGTGCTGGTGACTCATTCTGTACTCTGGTTCTGGCCTGGTGGGGCTTCAGTTCAGCCTGGAAGACCCCTGTTTTCTGGGCAATCAAGGAGACTGGCTGATCAAGAAGAAGGCATTGTGAAAGCTGATGTCACCGGAAGAGGAAAGGCTGGGGAGAGTAGTGAGACAGGAGAGAGAGGATGCCTGGATGATGGAGAGAGGAGGTGTGGGGGGGCAGGACTTTGGGCACCATGTGTCTTGGAAGCAGGGCCATGCCACCTATAGACCTTTCCATCCCTAGGGCAGAGCCCTGTGCACAGCAGGGTATAGAATGGTAAGCCAAATGCGCAGATGGTGGTGGAATTGTTTAAGACTTAATTCAAAGGTCATCGCTCCTGGATGCCTTCCTTGGTCCTTCCCCCATCGTGTCCCCACAGCCCTGGGAGCCTCAGTTTCTTCTTCTCAGGGAGGTCGTGCTATTAACTATTGCTGTGCTGATTACTCTCATTCAGTGTCAGCACCCAAAGAAGAACCTACCTTGTCCTGTCAGTTAGACTCTAGGGTTTCTCAACACAAGGTGTCTTACATAGTGGAGCAGGGAAGAGAGGAATCTAAGGAAGGCTAGACTTTAAAATCAGATATAACAGATTCAAATCCAGGACCTACCTACCTGTCCCCAGGTGTGGGGCTCAGGAGACCCCTCCGTGAATGTACTTCTTTACCATCACAAAATGGAGCTGAGAAAATGACTTTTCTGGGCAGTGGTGAGGTTGGCTGTGGTGATGTTATGTGGCCCCTGATAGGTGCTGGGTATTCATTTCCTGTAGTTAATTTTAGAGGTGGTAGTTCTGGCTCTGTATCGGCGTGTCCTTCTGAGGATAGGCTTGCTTGGAATCCCCTGGGGAATTCTGTGGCGTGTGTGTGTGTGTGTGTGTGTGTGTGTGTGTGTGTGTGTGTGTGTGTGTCTGTGTGTATCTGGGGTGGAGCTTAAGGCACCTGTCTGTTGAAAAGAATCACTGCTATTCTGCTGCCAGAGAAGCTTACTGAATGAAGCATCTGCTTGACTGTAGAGTAGCAGCATGGTCAGTGGTTTGTTTGGTGTCCAGGGTCTTTTGTAGGAGCACAAAGGCCCCTGGGTAGGGTGGCCAGTAGTCTCTTCTAGAGCATGGACCACACTCTTGGGTCCACCTTGTGTGAGGGGTCACTGGCAGAGGCAGGTGGGATGAGGGCCCTGGCTTACCTCACTCACACCGGCTGCCACCTCCAAACTTTACCTTTCTGCTTTCTCTGGGGAGGTAGCCTGAGGGCAGAGTGAGTTCTGTGTGATGCTCAGATCTTCTGGACAGAAAGCCCTGCGGACTCCCTGAGCCCAGTCAGCAGAGTCACAAGACATTTCTTTGCCTTTGATCAAATGCATGTCTCACACTTATGAAGAATTAGTTAGAAGTAGAAATCAAGGCTTATAACTATTTCCAGCTTCCACTGGCACTTGACTCTAAGGGACCTCAGTGAAGGCTGAGAACCCACCATACCTTTCTGTAACCTCCCTGCTCTTGAAGAAAAGAGTTCCCAAAGGTCCTGGCTCAGCAATGCAGACAGAGCCCAGGCTGAAGGGCAGGCAGGGGTCTGAACTGGACCCTGCCCACTGCTTGCTCTGTGACTTTATGCAAAGAGTCTGACCAAGCTTTGCTTACTTGGAGACAAGAGCTGACAAGGCAAAACTCTATCTTGGAGGCATATGGTCCTGAACAGGAGTGTAGAGGAAGGAATTTGTTCCAGGCATGAGATCAGTCAGTGGTGGGTGGTGGAATCTGGGAGGACTTGGGTCCACGTGCAAGGAAGAACACACAGTCGGTAGGCCTACAAGTGCTGAGGCAGGATGTGGGGTTCTTGGGGAGGCCCTGGGGTTACGTACCTGGGAGAGCTGTGAGTTGGGGTTGGAGACTGAATAGCATGGAGCATTTTCTCACATGCTGTTTTCATTTGTTTTAACAAAATCCTAAGGGATTTATAAGTCACTTGTCAACATCCACAGTGGTTCACTCAGTTTTACAGGGGAGACAATGGAAGCCCCGAGGGGGAAGTCTCCAAGGGCACATGGTAACCAGGCATCGGTGGCTTGCACCTGTACACCCTATTTACTGAGGAGTCTGAGATCTGAGGCTCATGGTTCAAAGCTAGCCTGGGAAGGAAAGTCTGTGAGATTCTTATCTCCAGTTAATCACCCAGAAGCTGGAAGTGGAGCTGACTCAAGCACTAACCTTGAGCAAAATGCTTAGGGACAGATCCCAGGGCCTGAGTTAAAACCCCAGTACTGGTACACACACCCCCACCAACAAAGTCACACAGCAACAACATATGGTGGCAATAGAATTTGTGCCATACCGAGTTCCTGCCTCCCTGGGTTGATGGCCCAGAATAGGTGATTGTTTTATTGCAACACATCAGGAGGGTAGATAGGTCTTGAAGCCTCAGAAGACGCAGGTTTCCAGACCTTGTGTCACCATGGAGAGGCTGAGGGTGGAATTGCGTAAGGACAACCTCTACTTGGGTCCAGGAAACATGACAACCAGTTCCTTTTCCATGTTACCATGGGTGACTCACTTTTCCAAGAAACCAAGCCATTCCCTGGTTAGTTTTGGGACCCAGGCCAGGGCTGAAAGGAGCAGGAAAGACAGAGCGGGGGCCCTCAAAATAGCCCCCCTCTCCTCACACGGAGCACAAAGCTTGTGCATAACACACACATGGATCCCTCAACCTGGCTCTGATCCATTTGTCACTCACTCCATGCAGTCAGGGCTCAGAGCAGCATGGAAAGAGGAATCATTAGGTCTATAGTGCACAAGTAGAATGCATGTGTGAAACCATGGCACAATCTGAGGGGTAGGCAAAGCTACCCCACCCCCAATCCTACCTTTCCTGCCTGGTTTAGGAAGGCCCCAGAGCCAGAGGTCTAGGTTGGGTCTAAGCTCTTAATGTATGCTTGCCTCTCACCTGCCTCGGCTCTCCATCCCTTGGTAATTACAGAGCAATGGACAGGTCATTCTAACCCGAGGCTTAGTTCCCTCATCTGTCACATGGGGGCTAGCATGACCTGATTCTCAAGGATTAAATAGAAGAGGGTAATAGGATCTGATCGTCAAGAGGCCTGGCTTTAAAAGGCAGCCCTCTTCTCTGTCACTGAGCCTCAGGGAAGTCCTAAGCTGTTTGGAGTTTCAGCATGGTCATCCAGCTCCCTTGTGCAGTTGTTGTTCTAATGGACAAAGAAGACCGTGGTCCTAGCACATGCTAGGTGTCCAGCAAAGTTGCTAATTGCTTTTTCCTTTATGGAGCTCATTCTCTCATGATTCTGCCAAGGTGAGTTATTTGGGTCTGAAGAGGACAAATTGTTTCAGACATTGCTCTTTTCTGGGTTCCTTTTTAAGAAATCAGCATCAGATCTCTGAGGGGTTGCTGTGAGACCAACGGAGCTGGCAAAACCACCCTGAGAGCACACAACCTGAGCCTCAGAAGTGCCGCATAAATGTCAGCTTTGTGGCCCGCTATAAATAGTTCTTTCTGCTGGTGATGCAGCTCTGGCTAGTGCCTCAGCCCAGTGGTGAAGCTGACTCACCCTGGAGAGACAAGCTGAGGAAGTGATTCCCAGGAGGCTAGGCAGAAGAGGCTTCGCTTCTCACCCAGCCTCCAGGAGTAACAGTGAAATTAATGTACAATAAAAATTGGCCTTGGCTGGGTGTGGAGAAGTTGGGACAGAGGGAAATGGCTGAGGAAGCAGACAAGGACCTTGGACAGGAAGGCTATGGTCCCTTAATGAAGGCTGATAAGCTGGAAGGCCACCAATGAATGCAGCTGGAAAGACACCCCTCCTTTACGTGGAAGCAAGAGAGCTAGGGGGATTCTAAAGCCTGCTTCTGGCCATCAGGCCAGATGTTCTTCCTTCTTAGGAATGAGAAGGGCTGGGTGAGACCCCAATCCTACTGTGTGTTCTGCATCAGTGTTCATGTTCTACAAAATGTGCCCCTCCCCTGGGGCTCACACATCATTTCTGGATAGACAGCCTATCTGCTGGATGCTCAGAGCAGAGAAGGAAAAGAGAAAGGTCCAAAGAGTGTGAAGGAGGGGACACGTGACATTTCTCCACCTCTGCCATCTGTAGTTGCCGCTTTCACATCAAGGAGCTATTCTTGTTGAGCCACAATGGCCTTGTAGCAAATCAAGTGAGTGCATCACAATCTTAATCTTCACTATTATGAACATCACGCTGAGCACTGCAGTTCACATCACACTTCACTTGTGCTCTTCCATGTCCTCGATGGTCCTTTCTCCCATCCATCCATCCATCCATCCATCCATCCATCCAGCAACCCATTCACTCCATCCATCCATCCATCCATCCATCCATCCATCCATTATCCATCCATCTACCAATCCATTCACTCCATCCATCTATCCCACCTATCATCTATCTATCTATCCATCCACCAATCCATTCACCCCATCCATCTATCCATCCATCCATCCATCCATCCATCCATCCATCCATCCATCCATCCATCCAACAACCCATTCACTCCATCCATCCATCCATCCATCCATCCATCCATCCATCCATCTATCCATCCATCCATCCATCCATTATCCATCCATCTGCCAATCCATTCACTCCATCCATCCATCCCACCTATCATCCATCTATCTATCCATCCACCAATCCATTCACTCCATCCATCCATCCATCCATCCATCCATCCATCCAGCAACCCATTCACTCCATCCATCCATCCATCCATCCATCCATCCATCCATCCATCCATTATCCATCCATCTGCCAATCCATTCACTCCATCCATCTATCCCACCTATCATCCATCTATCCATCCACCAATCCATTCACTCCATCCATCCATCCATCCATCCATCCAGCCAGCCAGCCAGCCACCCATTTTTCTATCACTCTGCTTTTGTCATTAGGGAGACTTTAATAGAGTAAGGTATATACAATGCAGAAGGATTAAGGAAACCCAACAGCAGAGTGCCACACTAGAACTCAAGTATCAGTGAGCCATGTGTAGCTCTGGGCCTGAGACTCAGCCATTGGGCTATCAGAGCCCAAAGTGAAGTAATGAGGCACTTCCTGTCAGGAAAAGTGATATACAGCGAGCAGGGATACATGTATTGGCTTGATTCTCCTCTCATTATCTTCTGGGTTTCCAGAACCCTTAGTCCAGCATCTCATTCCTCGAAGATTTGCTCCTCATTGTCTGTCTTTTAGCCTCAGCTCCAATGGCCTCCACTTTTGCCCTGAGTTCTGGTCATACTCACTTGCTTTCCTCAGGCCCTGCAGGTCCTCTCAAGTGACCATCATCCTTCAAGATGCTTCCATCTAGTTCTTTCCTCTGCAGCATCACTCTTCCTCCAGCTATCTCACCCCACTGGGGGGCTTCTCTCTGCTGTTCATCTTCTCTACCAAATCCCATGTCCCTAAGAACTGTCTACTGGGGCCCTGAGGAAGACTTGTCATCTCATGTTGAGCATCTTGTAGGGGCAGGGACAAAGGTAATTTATTTAACTACTATCCACATACAGTGTACATACCGCCCATATCAATTGATTACTTACACATAGCCATTGTTATGATTCCTATTTTATAGATGATAGAACTGAAGCATAGGGAGGGCTAAATAACTTGCTGGAAAGTTCTAGGGACATTATTTGAATCTAAGCAAATGGTCTGGCTAAGTAGTTAATTGGTCTCAACTCTTGACATAGGTATAAAGTTTTGATTGTCAAGCTGAGGAAGTTGAACTTGATTGATTTGTTTGGCACTGGAATCTGTAGAAGGTCTTAGTGTTCTTGCACTTTGGATGGCCCACACGCAGCTCTGGATGGAATTGAACAGATAGCAGTGCCTTCCCCTGGCTGTGCTGGTTAGGAGAGGCTGAGGGGTGGGGATGGGAGATCACTATCAGGTCCCCAGGGCAGGGCAGGGCAGGCAGCTCCTCTCAGTGTGGCAGGAAGGATGGTGGCTGGCTCGGCTGTATACTGAGAGACAGAAATCAACTGCTCACTATTTTGGTCCCCTTTTCTTCCCTAGAGCTCCAAGGCTAGCCCTGAGTGAGGCAAGCAGGTGACAGAAGCCTTGCAAATAGTTGGGAACATTTGGCTCAGTGCCAACTGGGCCTGAGTCCTGGCCTGGCCTCTCTGGGCAGCGAGGCCTGGGCCTTCCCCAGGAGAAACGAGAATCTTGACTCCTACCAGCCCCCCTCAGGCTGGGTCACGGTTAGTAGTGTGAGCAGGTGGAATAGGAAATTCAGGGTCTCTAACAGTTGGCTACTTAGCAGATGCTTGGGTTTAATTGTGGAGGTTCCAATGGAGTGATTCTGTGCTGTGCATGAAGACTTTGGGAAGCAGAAAGAAGGTGGTGGGGAATCAAGGGGCATAGGGGACTCAGTTTCTGCATTCAAAATTTACATATTGCAGTCTTAAACCCCAGGACCTTAGAATGTGAGTGCGTTTGGGAGTTTGGTCTTTGAGGTAGTAAAAAAGTTTATTGAGGACACTGTAGCTGTCCATGACCATGATGCCACATGAGATGAGGAGATGAGGACCCAGGCTCCAGTGTGTGACACACAAGGAGACACCTGTCCCCCACACCTGGAGAGAGGCTTTAGAAGAAACCAAATCTGGGCCAGACAATGCGCTAATGCCTGTAATCCCAACTACTTAGCAGACCTAGCTTGGAAGACCAAGGTCCTAGGCTAGCCCAGGTAAAATATAAGATTCTAAAAGAAAAATAACAATAACAACAACAAAAAGACTGGGGAAAAATGATAAGAGTGCTGGTTTAGCAAGCATAAAGTCCTGAGCTCATCTCCAGCCCCCAAATCCAAACAAAACCCAAGAAAACAACTAAAATCACAACAAACAACCACCCCAAACCCCACTGAGGGTGCTGATGACTTGCTCTTGAACTTCAGGTCCTCGGGACTATGAGACATAAATCTCTACTGCTTTGACCACATAGACAAGAACTTAGTTTTTGGAACTCTAAGGACTGACTGCAAGATGTCGGCATGATTCATCCAATTCCAGTGCTCCCAGCCGTGGCACTTGGTCCTCAAGGGTTTAGGCCAGACAGATGTGTAGTGCTTCTGGGATAGGGGGTCTCCATGAGGGTCACCTTGAGCACTGTGTCTTGGTCCTGTCAGGTTTGACAAGGCAGCCCCAGCCCATACTCATCCTGTGATGGGACCCTGCCTGAACTCCACTGAGAGGGAACTCCTAATCCCACAGAGAGACACACGCTGTGGTGACGATGGCCCTGGGTGAGCAGCAGTGGTGAAACACAGCGCAGATACAGGGCTTGAGAGATCACTGTCCAGGGTGATAGTTCAGACCAGATGCTTTGAAGACCAGGCTGGACCCAGCCCACTAGGGCACAGGCGGAAGGGCATCACCCGATTTCCTGGGGGCAGCCCAGGAAGAGCAGGTGAGATATGATGCTGGAGAATAGGCCCCTACCAGATTAGACAGTCCCATGCACATAGGCCTGGCTGGGGGCCCTCAGAGGGACTGCTGCACATGTTTGGGTATCTTTGACCTGGTTATGCCATGCCCTAACTGGATGGCTTGGCATGGAAAGATCACTTCAGTCCTTGGGGATGTCGGCATTTTCATCTGCAAGGTGACAATGACGCTGGTGCCTCTCTTACAGGGTTGCCATGAAGGTTAGGTATTTAACTCCCATATGGGGTTTGGGTGAATGCTAGCTGTCACTCTGTAGTTCTCACACTGCTCTCCCAGCACTGCTGAAACCGTGATGTCATCCCCACCTTCCCCTGGGCACAGTGTGGGGGGGCTGCGGGGGATGGGGTGTGAGGTCTATGTAGCTATCCACTCATCACCAACTGGAACTGAGAACCCAGAGGTAGAAACACAAGGAGAACTTGCCAGAAGTCATTTGGTACAGGGTTCCCTCCGTGGGGCACCTTCTGAGACTCCATAGGTTGGTGACGCACGCATTGAGGCAGGAACTGAAAAAGGGACCTGAGAGATGTGTTTTCTCAGTAACAGGGGGAGGAGGTGGCAGGGGCGGAGGGCCATGGCCCCAGAAGCTTCCATGAGCAGATTTCTGCCGGGCTGGGCAGGGAAGATCCAGAAGGTCACCTGTTCTGAAGAAGCCACTGAGGCAGGCCACCGAGGTTAGATATGGCCTTCAACTGTTATTGATTTTGAAAAGATACATACATTTATCATCCTTTCCTAATTCAAGATTGTTTATTTTTACAAAAACCCCAGGTACCCAGGCCTTGCTAAACATCACAGCATCTGGGCAGAGGACAGCTGGGTTGGCAGCTGGGAGGGTGAGCGTTGGGAGTTGGGAACGTTGGTGGCTTCGCAGCCTTGTGAACAAGAGCTGAGGCTGGGAGCCCCTGGGGAGCAGCAGAGGGGCCTCACAGGATTGGAGGGGGTGCTGTCTGGGCCACAAGGGCCTCCTTGACCCTGAAAGCACAGGCTGAGGTGGCTGCATCTCTGGTGAGGTTGGGCAGGCCACAGATGTCACTTGGTTTATGTCGTGGTTTCTTCCCCATGTATCTTCTTTTATTTCGCACTGATAGGACCTGAGGAAATGAAAGTTAACCAGAAGTCGAGGGCTCTTGGCCTCTAACTGTAAAGACTCATAGCACTTCCCTGCCACTGCAGACAACCACCTCCCGTGAGTGTGAGCTGCCAGGTTTAGTCTGTAGCTTCAGACTACAGTGTAACTGGTTGATTAGGGCTTAATATCTTCATCAGACATGTCCTGATTCATCCGCACTGTTTAACAGGCTGGAAGCCACTAGCTGCACCTGTGGATAGTTGCAGGCTAGACGTGGCACACTAGCCCGATTTATAACTCCAGGACATGGAGGTAGGAGTGGAAGTCTCAGATACAGAGTGGACCACTGAGGATCTTGGGAGAAAAATTAGGTGGCTTTTAGTAACAGTAAATGAGTTTAAAATAAAAAAAAAATCTTGAATCCTGGCTAGCCAACCCTGCTACTCTAAGGCCATGAAATCCTACCATGCCACAGGAGCCAACTTCACGGGACTGAGGCTGGCCAAGCTCAGCGGGAGACCTGAAGTAAGAGGGTGCTTAGAAATAAAATGGACGGAAGAGAAAAAGAAAATATCTCTTGACAAATTCCTTGGCTCGGTCTCTCTGTCTCTCCCTGTCACTGTCTTTCTCTGTGCCCCCCTCTTCTCTCTCTCTCCTCTCGTCAATGAGCAAACAGGAAAGCTGTGTCAGATCTGCTCCCAGGGCTTTCTTGAGTTTCAGAATGAGTTGGTTGTTGAATAAACAAGGTGGCGGGGTGGGGCTGCCTGCTCGCTGACAGCCGCCTCCTGTCTAGGCTCAGGCCCTTCTTCCTATCCGCACTTTTCCAGTCTGAGCCAGGCCCTGTAGGCCCTGTGAAGCATTTACCTCCTGCCCACTGACACTTGCTGTCGACAGTGCCTGTCCAGGTTGGCACGATGGGGAGACTCGTGTTATGGGAAGGACAATGCTGAGTTTCAGCAGTGCGACCTGGCTCACTCAAGCTCAGGTGAAGAGGAAAAGGCAGAGGCAGGTGGAGGACACAGGGCTGTGTTGGGCCAATCAGCCAGGAAGTTCAGGTAGAAGGAAGGAGGATGACAGCCTTGACCTTGGGGAGGGATGCTGAATGACCTTGAGTGACTTCAAGCAAGGCACAAAAGAATGTGAACTCAATCCCCAGAGTCTCCTCCTGTGGGCAGTGTGAGTTCCAGGGCTGGTCCCTGAATGTTTGTGAGCCTCAGTGTCCCCATCTGCAGATGGGGGTTTCATATCACCTGCACCCTATGTTCACGCTATGGACGGACCTGCTTGAATGTTCAGAGGCCCTGCTGGTTCTCATGCCCACGTCCTTTCAGGAAGCCTTTTCTCAGTGTTCTGTATTCATGTTCTGAGTGGCTTATGATGATTCGCCTTTTACCATGCTCACAGGGGTTCAATCATCTGTCTTGGATGCCGTGAGAAGCGGGGCTGGCTTTGTTTGATCTGGGGCTTTCCATGTCAAACCTGGGCTTCCCTGGGAAGTGCCAATTCCCTGCCCCCAAATGCTTGGAGTTTCTGGCCGTCCCTATCTCCCAGGAGTCTGCTTCATGGAATGCCCCCTTCCCCGGGGTGGGGCTCACCCTGGGTGGAGGCACAGCAGGAGTGTGGGCACCCCCAGATTCTCAGCTCATTTCCCTGAGTTGGTGGGAACCTCTAGACACCTAGGCATCCTGGGTCCTATGCCTGCCCATTTCTTCTGTTCTAATGGACGTCAGCATGTCCTCAGAGCTCAGTGCATCGAGTCCAACATTCCCATTCTCTGCTGACTGTGACCTGCTGGGCATTCTTTGAGAGGCTGCTCTGAGTCCAAGCAGAAAGTCAACTGTGAGCTGCTAGAGAACAGTAGCATGGTCACCATCTAATTGTCATGCGAGCACAGTGACAAAGCAGATCAGTTATCTGAAGGAAATGAGTCAGGCTTGGGGATAGCAAGTAGTAAAGAAAACTGACCCCAGCTTGGGCATCAGGGAAGCCTTCCTCAAGCAAGGAGTATTTGAGCTGTGATTTGAAAGGCAAGTGTGAGCAAGCTGGTCTGGTAAGATGGAGGGGCTTTCCAGGCACTGGAGACAGCATGTGCAAAGGTCCCGGGGTGGGGATGGGAGGAAAAGGTTTTCTGGTTGAGTGAGAACATGGAGGGAGAGATGCGTGAGAGGGGGCTGGAGAGGCAGGCAGATGTTGGTCTGGAGGGATTTAGTGCCACCTGAAGGGGCCTAAGTGTCAATCACAGGGAGATGAGAGGTACTAGAGAGTGTTTCATTTGGAGTTGAGTGGTAGTGAGGTGTTCGTACACTTGTGTGCAGATCTTGAACAAATCACCTGGGCTGTGGGGTGAAGGGGGGTGTGACTAGCCTGGGAGACTAGAGTGGTCACAAAGATACAAATCAGAGGCTGAGGGTGGCCCATGCCTTGGACTAAGGTAGAGGTGGTGGTGATGGAGACACAGGCATCTGAACTCTGTCAGAGGCAGAATGGACGGCTGGAGGTCCTGCAAAAGACCCTTGGGCAAGGGATCAGACACAGAGCCCCCCTTCAAAGGGCTTGTGATCCAGAAGGAAGGAGAAACCCAGGCAGCAGTCATATCCACTTAGGCACTGCTGGCAGGGACAGATGATTGGAAGGACTGTCCACTCTGGGTGTCAAGTAACTGTCCAGCTCTTTCCATCATGTGCTTTGTCAGTCAAGCATGGTAGAAGCAAGGGACGTGAGCCCTGATTGTCCTGTTCTACTCCACCCTTTATGGGAAATGTGGAAACTCTAGAACAATCCCCAGCAACCAGCTTGATGATGAGGGGCATACGGTTCTATGATCTCTGACACCTCAGGTGATAGCAAACAACCATCAGATGTGCAAATGAACATCTTAGCTAGTGGACCCCAGGTAGCCAGGTAGACACGGAAGCGTGAGTGAGTTCAGTCAAGATCAAGTGAGCCTGTCCCAGATCAGCAAAGGGATCAGGCAGCTTGTAGACCCATGGCCGTTAATAAGTGCTTCTCGCTTCTCGCCAGGATTCATGAACTGTGGCCCATGGGTGATCAGTCACCTGTTTTATACATAAAGTTTTATTAGAACACACTCATATCCGTTTCTTACAATTGTCTTCTTTGGGGTTTCCTAGGGAGGTCTCTGTGCCAGCAACAGAGACTGCTACTCTGCATAGAGCAGAGCCTAAATACCGACCTTTAGGGAAATGCTTGTTGACTTCTGGTTTAAAGTCTTGAGTATTGGAACGATTTGTTACGTAGCACTAGCTAACGGATCCACAAAGGCCTAGAATAAAGAGGCCAGGAAGACACTAAGGAAGGACTGGTCAGGGCTCTGGTGACCATGCCATGGAGTGTTTGGGAAGAGGCTCAGTGGAGGAAGTGCGGCTAACTGTGTCTTAAGCCATGAGTAACCTTGGGCTCAGAGGGAAAGGATGAGGAAATGAAGGGTCAGAGTGATTGTGATGAGACGTGGGTCATGTGGCAGGTTTCCTGGTTCCTGTTTGGTGACATTTTTCTTCCCTTGCTGTGGCAGGAAAGTCAAACTTTTGGGGAAGAGAGAGAGAGGGCCATGGGGCCAGACGGAGCAGAGTTTCAGCTGTTCCACCTCTGAGATGTGGGTAACTCGCTTGGTTTCTTGGTTCCTCAGCTTCTTCATTCACAGGGCAGGCACAATCGTAGCCATAGGGTTGTAATGGAGTTCCATGAGGCTATGGGTGCTTCATAATTACAGACAAAAGCTGTAGCGATGGTGACAGCTTAGAAACACATCTCATGAGACTTCCTATTTTAATCTGGGCCAGAGACTCAGCTAAAGAAACACTGGGCTTTCTGGAAGGGCCTCATAGACCGGGGTGGGCCCAATATCACAGGGAGGCCAGAGATTCTCTGCTGGATAATCGCATCTTGTGGACCCCTTATCAATAGCTTCTTGGTTTCCCCAAAGTTCTCCCTCTTTCTCAGCCCATCACCATTTCTCTCTGCAGTTCTGTGGTGGAGGCTCTTAGCTGTTTGCTCTTACCTCTAAGTCCAGGCTCTCTGGGCAGGCCCTGAGCACATCCTCAGACAATGAGGACAGAGGAAGGAATGGAAACAGATCCAGGGAGGTGCTCTTCCATGTACCTGCATGCGCCAGAACTGTGTCAGGCCACGGGGGCTGAGGAGGACCCAGGCCCAGACCCTCTGCTTTCCCAGAACACAGGTGGTCTGTCAAACATGGTACATGCCCAACGTGATACATGTAGAGGCAGAGACACACATACATGTAGAGACACACAGGGATGCCTGGCGCCCAGCTGTGTGAGGGGATGGAGGGGAGAATGCATTTCAGCAAATGCTCAGCCTGGGCAAGGCATGAAGGGAAATGATGCTGCAGAGCAAAGGAGGCAAGGTCAAGGTCCAGGAGATGGTAGACCCCTCAGCAGTGATGAGAATGAACACCGACTAAGACTCCATCATCTCCTGTCATTTAAAGAATGGGAAGGCAGAGGGCCTGGGAGACAGGAGACGAAGGATGGAGGGAATCTCGCGTCCTCTCATGGTCACCATTACAGGCAATGGGGAGATGTCAAGAGAGAGTGTGAGGAAGTTTCCAGGATCTTGATGAGTTCATTCCGACATGGAGCCCACCTCCTGTGTGGCACTGTGCTGAACAGTGTATCTCCCCGCTCCTTGATCATTTCATCCCGTGGACTGGGGTGGGTGGGTGGAGTGGACGATGCCCTCGGACTGATAGGAGTAGGGAGCAGGGGAGATGAGGAGAAGGAGGACACCGCACTCCCATCCTATGCCACGTGGTTCTGAGAGGCGACAGCCAGGATCTGCTGCTGAAGCAATCTCTGGGCCTTCGAGGCCATGTTTGGTCATATTTGGAAATCCTTTCCGCTCTTGTGGATGAATGAAGAAGTGAATTGAAGCTAGAAGCAGATATTTAAAAAACAAACACCTCCTATCATCACTTTGGGAGCTGAGATGTTCCAGTACCATAGAAGAAAACTTCTCAATGAGGAACTGGCCATTGAGGGGGAAAAGAACCCTTCAAGCACACTTGCTGCTAGAGGCTAAATGCCAGGAGAGCAAGAGTTGCTTCTTCCCACCCGGGCTCTTGCTGGGTGCATTTTCAGACTCCAGCCATGGGAAGGGAGCCTGCAGGCCACTCTGATTATACAGGGCTGGGGATAGGGTTGAGGGTTAATGATGCAGGGGAGAGGAAGGTGTCGGAGGGTCCTTTAGGGGACTGCAGGAATCACACACTTGCTGTGTCTGTCCAGAGGCATGAAGCCCACATCCTTATTTTCCTGGTACTAGGTGCTAAGTCCTGGGCCTCTGGGAGCTGAGGCTGGCAGACATTTATCCCGAGTCTCTTGCCGCTCAGGCTGACAAGGTATGAACAGGCCACAACAGTCACAGGCCTTCTGTACAGTTGCCATCCCTGCAGCCAGGCACTGCTCTGAGCACTGGAAGGTGGTGCTGGCAGCTTCATACCCAGCCTCTCCCACACCTTCTGGTCGTGTTCTTGTGTTAATGCTCTGCAGAGCTGGGGTGAGTCCCAGCCCTGCCTGATTTCGGATTTGTTTTGTTTCCAGCAGGCTTGCTGCAGCTCAGGGAAGGCAGGGTGGGGCTCCTCTGTCTTGCCCTCCCCGGGGAGAGGCTCAGCTGGCTGTGGGAAGAGAAGGGGGGTCGTTCCATCCAGCTGGGTACTGCCAGGAACCCAAGGGCAGCTGTCAACAGTGCAGGCAGTTCCTCCTTGGAGAAGCTCTCTTTCCAGCTTTGCTCAGCTGACAGCTTCCCTCACAGCCTAACCTCCGGCCCCTACCCCTTGTTGTGCCAGGATGCCCGTGGAGCCAGAGCCTCATCTTCCACAGCACCTGCTGTGCGCTGGCTCTCCTCTCTGCAGAGGGATCCAGCTAGGTATACAGGCCACAAGCATGGAACTTGCGTGCTGGGTGCAAGCTGGGTCAGGTGCTTGGTTCTGGTTGGGTGAGTGAATGGTCTTGATTGGCAGTGAAATGGCCCAGGGAGATAATGGCCCTAGAGGCCCTGAAGAGAAGGTGACATTTGGCTAAAGGGTGGGAGAAAGCAAGGGAGAAGGCCCCACAGCTGTGCAGGAGAGGGTGTGGTAAGATGTGTGGCAGCAAGTGCAGAGGCCCTGAGGCGGGATCATGTAGGTGAATTCCAGGGAAGTGGCTGGACCAGGAGGACAGGGTAGGTCCTGAGATCAGGAGGGCAGCGAGATGGATGTGATAAGGCCTGGAAGACCTGAGGATGGCTCTGGAGCTTATTCTGAGGCACTCAGGAGGCTTTGAAGGCAGAAGTGACAGGGACAAAGATGGTTGTTGAGAACTTGGGAGAGACAAGAGAGGGACAGGAAAACAGAAAGGAAGCATCCAGTGAGAGTGAGGTCCCTCTCCTCCCTCCACAGCCCATCCAAGCCCTGTGCAGGGGTGCCAGGCAAGGGACTGATTATTTTGCTTTTGTTGTCACAACTGACAACATCATTATTTTGTGTAAACTTACAAAAGGTGTGTACTGTTTTTGCTTTTTTTTTTGTCTGCATACCCATTTTTAAAAAATTTTATGAGAACGTTTTGGGGATAGTCATGAGTGAATTTTTGTGCAGGTGTACGATTTTTCCAGGAATTAGATGACATAACGGATCCCTTATTTTAGTAGTGAGGAAACTGGGGCTCAGTTTTGTAGTAGGCCTACTGGATACTAAGTGTTCACCATTAAATACCCCCAATCTAGCCAGGCACAGAGATGTATAAGGTTCCACCTGAGTTCCCTTATGACCAACTCAACTCCCAGCCCCATGAGATACTATGCCCCACTTCCCTGAACAACTATAGTCTTGCGTGCTGCCCCCTGGATATCTCCTGTTCTCAATTCTCCCTCCCTCCTTCCCTCCCTCCCTCCCTCCTTCCTTCTTTCTTCTTGCTTTTGTGAAACACTGGGATTTGAATTCTAGGCCTTGAGCTTGCTGGACAACTGCTCTACCACTTGAATCATACCTTTAGCCCTTTTTGTTTACGTTATCTTCCCGGTTGTCACAGTTGCTTACGAATACTTTAATACAGGCAGGAAAAACAGTTTTCTTGATGAGTCTCATTTGTTTAATTCCAGTCTGTTTGTGCTTACCAAGCACTGCTCTTGGCTTGTGGCTTGCTGTGAGTCAGGCCTTAGGAGTGGGCTTAGGAATCCTCCCTAGCTGCATGTGGATCCATCCTCTCATTCTCTGGGTCCAGGAGATGCAGAGATGACAGGCCCGGCCCCTTCACTTTGGAGGAGAGCTCCTTTGATTAGTGACAGAGAACTCAAAGACACAGGCAGTCAGAACTCTGGGAGGAATTGAGGGTGAGCAGAAACTGAACAATACAAAGGCCTGTGAGATCAGAGCCACATACTGGGAGGGGGTTGGTCAGGAAGCTTTTCTTCACAGAAGGGCCAGTGGGCACTGGACGTGAAAGATGAAGAGAAAGACCTTCGGGGAGATGAGAACTTGAGAAAATCCAGAGGCTGTTATTAGTGTGTCAGTTGTAAAGTAACACTGGATTCATGTTCTTTCGCAGCTTCTATGACAACCAGTGACCATTTATTCTACACTCCCTAACATTTAACTCATGGAACTCTTTCTATACACCACATGAGTTATTTAACTTTAGACAACTTGTGTTTTTGGTCAGCAGAATGCATGCATAGTTTTTATCCTGTGAGGTTAAAGGATGAAGAGCGAATGAGTGATGGATGGGGTGATGGGGAACACCTAACAGAAGCTCAATAAATGTAAGGTATTATTCTAGCTACAACTGCTATTACTGTTCTGGATGTCTTGAGGAATTGATTAAATAGAGCTGGAGATGCTGAGAGTTGGAGATGCTTATTCCTGCACTTTCTCAGGTTCCTGAACTCAGAGCTTTCTTCAGGAAGTGTCTTGCAGATGACTTGAATGAATGCATGTGAGACAAACATCCACACTCTGTAGGAAGCGTCTTGTCCCAGATTCTGTATCCGCAGGGATGGAGACCCAGGCCTGGACTGAGGTTGAAGAAGGAAGACCCTCATGGCACTGAATCAGCTCTGCATTTCTCTGAGTTCCTGTTGAGTAGAGAACATTTGACCCCTGTTTTAGAAAGATCGCCTTTCACAATCTGCCAGTTCCCTCTGTGTAACTTGCTGAGCCGACAGGATGCACAGAGAAGAACTAACTATTTTTAGGGTGAACTGGAAGGATTAGAACTTGGCTCTCTTCTCAGATAGCAAATGTAGACTTTGAAGGAGTCCAGGGAGGAATCACTGGGGAAATAGATATAGAGAACTGTCTACTACTCTCTTGTTGCTTACACTTCCCAACTAAAACTATCATGGTAAGATTATCTATCTATCTATCTATCTATCTATCTATCTATCTATCTATCTCTCCATCTATCTCATCTTTTATTTCTTATATCAATCTCTCAGGGCTGGTTTAATTCACTCCCTTTCAATGGTAGGAAAACAGCGGCCAGAGGAAGGGAGGAACTTGGCTTCAGCCACATGGAGAGCACTAGGGAAGCTGGAATTGAAGCCTGCCCAGTCAGCCTTCTGGAGCGGAGATCTCTGAGGATGAAAATCATGAACCAGTCCACACAAGACGGAGGCCCCAGCTTTTCCTTCTGCCTGAGGCCTACCAAGTGTATCTGTGGGTTTATCCAGTGCATCACCTTGATGAGGGTTGGGGCAGCAGCTGATTCTCAGGTGGCACATCCAGGTCTCTGAGCTCACAGCCTCCTGAGAAAAGAGTGAGGTCTTTTAACTGTCAGAGTCATTCATTTTCCAGTTGGATGTTCTTTTCCCAGACACAGGCCTCCAAGGGAGGCTGGACAATAAGACTCCACATGGCTCTCTCAGGGGTGAGGGATTGCTATCTTGGTAGGAATGGAAGGGATGAAGTCAGGATTGCAAAGGCTGGAGCAGCAGTCTGGGCACCGCTGCCCACTGTCCTCTGTCCTCTGGCTCTTCTCCCTCCCATACCCCACAAGCTGCTGCCTTTTCACACACACCTGGACTCTTCTTCCAGCTGTGTTTCTTGTCCCTAGGAAGGGAAGGCTCCATGCTACTTCCCAGACTCTCTTGCAGCTAGGGATGGTCTGTGACTTGTCCAGTGAGATGAGAAGGTACATCTGCCAAGAAATCGCTCTCCTTTCTCCTTCCACATGGAATGTGGGCACAACGTTTGGAGCCACGGCAGATACTTTATGAACACGAGTGCATATTAAGAGAACTGCAAAGCTGGTCACAATACAAATTCACAGTGGCAGAGTCAACTTGAATAGCCTCACTGTGTTTCAGATTTGATCTTTTGAAGTTAAAATTGTTAGTGCCTTTGATTTTCAGATAAAGAACAATCTTGGAGTCTGTAGTGAAAGAATAGAAGCAATTAATCTCAACTAGGGCAGTTTTACAAAAGGGGTGGCTTTGAGCTGAATTTTGAAAGATGAAGCTTGATAGCTGTAGGGAAGCCATGGGGAGAACACATCTAGTTCAAAGAAGACCTGCAAATCCCAAAGCATAAAGATGCGAATGATGTGGTTTGTCTCTGGGCCTTCACTTTGCATCCCATGGTTGAACAGGCTGCCAGCAACTTCTTCCTACAGAATGCTTGTCTCCTTAGCAAACAGAGCTGAAGATGAACTTTCTCTTTTGTTTCCAGCAGACATCCTGAAATCCATTCCGATTGGGTCAACTGACATCACATATTTCCCTATAGATAGAGCAATTCCTGATTGAGGGTAAGCTGGAACTCTGTGATTGGTTTACCATGACTGGAACTGGAGTTAGAGAGTTAGCCTGTCCAAAAACCCACAGGGAAATCAGAAGGAGGTGAAAGCAGGGGATGTGTCCTGAGAAGACACCTTCATCATCTTTAATATATATCATATATGATATATACATCATATATATCATATATCATTAGCCATTCCCTGTTGGTTTTTAATAATGAGGACTCTTAAGTTAGATTTGAAGTTAGAGAATGAAAACTTGATCTTTCATCTGACATAGAATCCAAGAAATAAACAGGCAAATGAACTGAACAGATAGTTCTTGGAAAAAGTAAACACAGCCCAGCAATACATGAAACAATGTTTAATAGCCCTGGCTATAAAGGAAATAAAAATCAAACAGAAAGAATCTATCTAACTCCTGTCAAAATGGCCATTGTCAAGAAAACTAAAAGCAAATTCTGGCAAAGGTGTGTGTGTGTGTGTGTGTGTGAGCGTGTGCATGCACAGAAGAGGCTCTACCGTATCAGTCAACAACTACACAACCAGTGGATGTGTAAGGCTGTGTGTTCTTGAGAAAATGCAAGGTACTTCCAGAGCCTTCAACTGTGAGAGCCCAGAAGGCCCTGAGTATGCAGCCTCACCAAGTGTCTGGGATGGTGAGAGTGAGGAATCCTCACCAGGTCACAGGAGCCTGGAGCCAGGTTGAGATGGGAACATTCCTGAGGAACTACAGGGGGCCTGGCCCAGATTAGCAAGCTGAGAAGCCACAGTGCACGTCTGTCACTCATTTCATCCCACACTGCTTTTTGTGTTTATCTGTTAATTAGTAAGCCGTGGGTGGAGGGAGTTCAGGTTAAATACACCACTCTTGTTGCTTTCCAGAGATCAGAGGAGCCAGGTATAGTGGCGCCTGCCTATAATCCCAGCACACAGGAAGATGAGACAGGAGGATTGTAAATTCAAGGCCTGTCTTAATGCAGAGTAAGATCTTATCTCAACAGACATGGGGGGAGAGGCTCATAGGAAACAAACACACGAGTGTTCGTTTAAATCTGTGACGCTAAAGTATCAGTTGTGGTTATGTTCCAACTTCTCTGAGAATGGTGTTTGTGCATTACACTATGGAAAAAGACCCAGGCTTTGATGATGGTTGCAACTGGGGTTCATTTCCAGCTCTGCCATTCACTGTGTGACCTCAGATAATTGCTTAGTCTCTCAGAGCCTTGGATTTCCTATCTAGAGAGGATAAAAACTATCTTCTGGCACTGGTAAAGAAAGGGAAAATAAGTTGCTCTTGATGAAGCTTCCGGCTCAGGGAATGGGGTCTGTCATCAACTTCAACTGTGAGGGCTGCGGGGCAGATGGTCAACTTCTCCCTGCATCTGGGAGCTTTAAATATGCTCACCATACAAGGAGGCCTTGAAGTTGTGACAGGCAGAGCAGAAGAAGGCATCATTGCATGATTGGCCAGTCCTGGGACGGGAGGCCAGACACCATTGAGATCTGTCAAAGTCTGGCAAAAACCTCAGGGAGTAGGGGTGCGGTGGGTGAGCAGCCGCAGTGATCCTTCTCATTCTCAGCCCCGCTGGCTTCTGGGGTTCCTCACCCCACCTCTGGTCTGCAGTGACCACCTTCTGGGTCAGGCTCTGCCTTTCCTGGTCAAGGATTTCCTCTGGGAGGGCGCCTTACAACCCTGGCCTGAGAAAGAAGTCAGGCGTGTTTGGAATGCAATTGCAAAAGAAGTTACCAGAGCCTGAGAGAATGCTGAAACCAAGTGATGTCGAGAGGTTGTGTTATTTTTGAAAAAATGACTCATTCTGAGAAACTTTAACAAGCTTCCAGAACATTTACCTAGTGGCCTGTGTGTGCAATCCAGAGAAATGCATCCTGTTGTCACAGTTGGGGGAGGGGTTGGCTGTGAGGGTTGGGGGGGGGGATTGTGAGAAGGAGTCTGAATGACTCTTTAACCCCTGCCAAGTTTAATTCCTGAGTCAAAATTGTCATCACAAAATGTATTTGGCAGCAACAACCCTTATTCTTTGAGTAACTGAACTGAGCTGGAGGGTGCATGCCTGCGTGTTTGTGTGTGTGTGTGTGTGTGTGTGTGTGTGTGTGTGTGTGTGTGTGTGTGTGTGTGATTGTTTCCATTTGATAGAGAAATGGGCTCTAGGCTCCTGGCTTCTTCCTCAGGAAGAGAGAGAGAGAGAGAAAGAGAAAGAGAGAGAGACAGAGAGAGAGAGAGAGAGAGAGAGAGAGAGAGAGAGAGAGAGAGAGAGAGAGAGAGAGAGAGAGAGAGAGAGAGAGAGGAAAAAGACAAAGAACAGGAAAAGGAGGGGAGAATAATGAGAGGAAGGAAGGGGGAAGGGTAGGTGACTCATTCTTGAGTGGTTGTTTAATAAAGACAACTCTATCGTGGAGGGCTGTGTCTGAGAGGGTACCGTGGGACTCCTTGTTTGGAGACACTCAGGGCCACAGAGGACAGAGTAGGAGATGGACTCCATGGTCCTCGCCCGGGGTAATTTGGAGAGAAACAGGTCCCTTTCTCCCCACCCCTAAGTCACAATTCTATTTCCCATCTTTAAAAGTGGGGAGGGTGAGCAGATAAAATGGGCTCGGAGCTTCTAAAACATGGCAGGCATTCGAATATTCTGGGGAACTTATTATAATATAGGTTTCTGGGCCCACGTTGGGAGCCTGCCTTTCCGCCAGGCGGCTGTGAGTCTGTGGGGCTCACTGTGAGTAGCGCAGGACTACATGCTCTTACATGCTTCGACTGTTCTGTCACTCAGTGGGGTGAAGTAGTCAAGGGCTCCTGGCTCATGGAGTGTCATGCCACATGCACAGGACACAAACAGGAGTTGGAGGTGGCTTTGGCCTTCTGCGTCTGGAGTACAGATACGGAATCAAATGATAGAGCAAGTAACATCTTACATGGCACACAGGCAAGCTGGAGTGCTTGGTGGCTTGTGCGGGCTTCGGGAGCACAGTGCTGGTGGGTGCTATTCCTCAGGAGATTGCATGTGGCTGCCCTCTGGGCAGAGGGCTATGGAAGCTGCTGTGAGCGAGGTCCTCAGAGAAAGTGTCAGTCAAGGGCTCCTTGTCTGAGCTCTGGCTTCAGTACTGTGTAGAAAGAGTTCCAGCTCTGGCCCTCAGAGGCACACGTGAAGTTATCCAATAATAGTAGATATGCATAAATTATACCCCACAGTATCATACAATATCTTCACCAATAGCAAGCCGGGCGGGGGAGGGTGAAGGAGTGTTAACTCCCCAGAGGCCCCTGGGGGAGTGCCTGATGGCCAGAATCTCAGAACCACAGATAAGTGTTTAATAGGTATTGTGTATATACACGATTCATATATGCTATATATTATATATATACACATAGGGGAGTGCATGATGGCTAGAATCTCAGACAAATATTTAATATAGTTTACATATATAATATATACATAATATATATGCATAACTAGTATATATATAGTGATATAGTGTATCTATGTATACATGCAAACACACATATAGGTGATTACATATGAACGCACATATATGCAGGCAGCAACAGAGCTGATCTTCATTATTCAGTGCCCATCCACCTTCTTCCTGAGGTTTACTGTGACCCCCAAATCAATGTGTATGACACGTTCTCAGTCATCAGTGGACATGTGCGGAGAGCTGTGAACACTTTGACTCACCCAACACCCACGCTCCTGGTGAAGTGGAACGAGGCGGTGTTCCACCTTCTTGTTTTAGCTCACACTGTAAACAAGTCTCCTTTTTGCGGTCTATTTCGTTCCATGCTTTGAGTCCCATGGGAGTCTCAGATTCTAAACAGCCCCCAGAAGTACCGAAGCGCTGTGCCTTACATAGAGAGAACAGATGTGCTCGCCAGCCCCATGCAGCCTTTAGCCCTGGTGCTGCTGTGCAGTCAACGTTCATGAACTTACCATACAAGAACTAAATCCTTTTTGATGTACTAGACAATACCATCTGGTTTTAAGTAAGTCTTTAAAAACACCTAAAACCAGGCTGTGTTTAGATGGGTTGCTGAAAATTTGATAAGCAGACGCTTCCAGGAACCAAGCCTCGATTTTTACTAGGAAGAATGGCTTCATATTTACTCATTCAATATTCAAAGCAGCTCTGTAGAACATAATTACTCCGAGGAATGAGAGGAGAGTACGTACGTCTGTATGTTTGCATTTATGTTCCTAACTGTATATGCACATCGACACACAACTGTAAGAATCAAGTGAGGCCTAAGCCCTGTAGGTAAGCTTCTGGAACTTTCTTTCTCACCCTGACAAGTCGTAGTCCTTATGTAGTCTAGCCATCTCCTCTGCTGCCCAGGTTTGAGCACTAGCTGTCCATCCAGTCGTCTGAACAGCTCCTTAGCTTCCTCACACCCTTGCATTCGCAGCCTCTTACCCACGTTGGTATGGACGGCAGGGCAAGTTTAAATCGGTGGTTGACTGATGTGGTTCTCCGTCTGTGTTGACTAAGTGGGCAGCTTTGTCATGGGGACTACGGAAGCTAGTTCTCTTTTGGAGCCTCTCCAAAATGAGTTAGTTAGGTCGAGCAGGCTGGTCTTCAGCAGCTGTTAGCCAAGGCCCTGATCACCAGGCCCTGCTTCTCTGTGCCAGTCTTGTCCTTATCCCCTAGGCCATATCAGATATGTCTGATGTATCTCTGAGAAATGCATCTGGAACTAGAGGTCCCTGCAGGCTTCTGGAGGAGAAGATCCTGACTCTGCTGGAAGCTACCTCGAGAGCCTTTTCATCTCTCTGGGTGGACGTGCTCAGGGGACAGGGATTAAGGCGTTCCGGGCCTTCTGTTTCTGCCTGGAGCTTTGCTGGCCAGTGGGGAGAGAAGCACTGAGGCTGAAGAAGCTCAGCAGCTGGCTGCCACCCTACAT